>NC_064810.1:45772436-45786529 GCF_023721935.1 Panthera uncia
GAGAGAGGGAGGGGTAGGGAGAGAGGGAGGGAAAGAGGGAGAGAGGGAGGGAAAGAGGGAGAGGGAGAGGGAGAGGGAGAGAGAGAGAGAAGGAGAGGGGGAGAGAGAGAAGGAGAGGGGGAGAGAGAGAAGGAGAGGGGGAGAGAGAGAAGGAGAGGGGGAGAGAGAGAAGGAGAGGGGGAGAGAGAAGGAGAGGGGGAGAGAGGGAAAGAGACAGAGGATCCAAAGCAGGCTCTGTGCTGATAGCAGAGAGCCTGACGCAGGACTCCTACCCACAAACTGTGAGATCACGACCTGAGCCGAAGTCAGATGCTCAACGGACCGAGCCACTCAGGAACCCTGAAGTAACAGCTTTTTAAAAACTTTTAATTATCAACTTAGTTAAATCACTGTTGAATATCAAAATAATCATCTATTTTTTAAATTTAAATGATTGATTTGTTCGACTTATCTTTGCATTGGTAGCAGTTCTTAGAACTTTCTTACCACAGTGACCCTAATAGCAGAGGAAACAAATACATGCCACAGAAGCCAAAACTCATGGGAGATTTTGTTCAAGTCTTGGATTTTACCTTAGAAATTCAAGTACACTTTGCATTCTATTCCATCTAATAGTCTTGGTTTTAATTTTTCCCCCTTTAGATTATAAACATTAACCATCCAGAAAAATATCTCAGGTTTATCTTGTAGCATCTCAGACAGCACGCCCCAGCATACTCCTGGTAGTATGAGAATCTATGCTTTTGAGAAGAATGGTAATGTAGTCTTTAATACAGTACTATGAAATGGTAAACTGTAGATAACAAAGCTTTAAATTTATATCATACATTTCAATAACTGACAGATTTTTCAAAAGTTAGGTCATTTGTGTTCTAATCCTATAAATGTGAAAAATCAGTATTTCCTCTACTATGGAAAGGGAAGTATACAGAATTAACATAAATGTTAGTATACTTTTAATTTTTAGAATTCTGAAACTAATTTTATTTGTAAAATTAATCTGTTTTTAAGTTCAGTCTTTCTACTCTAATCTCAGATAACAAGTACTAAAAGAAACATTTCATTTTTGTTTTCAGAAATTGTAAAATATGGAAGTCATGGTATAAAGTTGAAAATTACCTTGTTTATCTATAACTGAATATGAGGCCAAAAATCCTCGTCCAGAAACATGGATTCCACTCATGAACAGCACTGTAATTTCATTGCTTTTTGACTCAATTGAATGGTTCATCTGCAACCCGAGACCACAGTATTTGCCTAGGAATAAGGAAAAAGAGAGATTTGGTATGACTCTTATAAAGTCGATAATATTTACAACATAGGTAAGAACATCAATATAATATACCAAACCGGACATTAAATAGAAAATGACTACGATGTTTAGTGATTTAAAATCACTCTGAAGAAAGAAAAAATGAAAATATGTCAAGTAATAACTAAATAATTCAAAAGAAAAAAATGGTACAGGCATCAGTGATCTTACAAAGATTCAATTTCTTGTGAAAGACATTACTCTTTAAAATAGTAGTGAAGAGGGGCACCAGGGTAGCTCAGTTGGGTAAGCGCCCAACTTCTGACTTCAGTTCAGGTCATGATTTCATGGTCCCTGAGTTCGAGCCCCATATAGGGCTGTGTGCTGACAGCTCAGAGCCTGGAGCCTGCTTTGGATTCTGTGTCTCCTTCTCTGTCTGTCCCTCCCCAACTCACTCTGTCTCTCTCTCTCAAAATAATAAAAATAATCATAAAAAAAATACCAGTGAGGAATTAAAATTAACTTAAAGCACTTCATGCAGGCAGGTGGCTCATAAACACATTAACAGTCAATCAGTAATATTCTTAACATACTCCCCAGAGTGCCCCTAGATTCCTGGGCTTAGGGCACCCTTAAACTTTTTCAGACTCCCTAAATTTCTCTCCCAAGGATTACTGAAGTTCTAGTCAATCCCTTGAGGTGATCATGCCCAGTCCGACAGCTTTAACTATGCTCTGACAATTCACATTTACACCTCTTCCCAGAGCTTTTCCCTTGAGCTTCAAATATTTATATCTAAATGCCAACTTTTAGGGGTGCCTGGATGGCTCAGTCAGTTATACGTCTGACTTCATCTCAGGTAGTGATGTTGTTTCTCTCTTTCTCTTGAAAATAAAAACATTAAAAAAAATTAAATGCCAACTTTTATCCTTTAATACTTAATAGACACATGAAAATGACATATCCTCAGTACAGATTAATAAAAGTTTCAGAAAAAAATTAGAGCAAGATATACACCAACAACTAATAAAAATGCATTTTCTTATGTGCTTGCTAACCTAAAAGATTCTGAATAAAGAATAACATTCCAAAAATATTTGGGGCTGTGGTAACATCATTCTAGAATGAGAGTAATGTGTGCTTCCACAAACACCATTTTCAAGGACTACACATGATTTTGTGAGTAACATATCCCAAGGAATCAACAAGAAAAGCCCACCAGAACTTGTAAGAAAGTTTAACAATATCACAGGATACAAAAATCAATTATATTTCCACATACTAGTCACAAATAATCTGAAATGAAATTTTAAAAACTTTGTAATAGCATCTAAAGATTAAAATACTTAAGGATAAATTTTTTTGTTAAAAATTCAAAACCAATACACTAAAAAATAGAAAACACTGATAAAATTTAAAGGAAAGCTAAACGAACTGGGAGACAGACCAAGTTCATGGACTGGAAGACTCAATGTTGTTAAGATGTCAGTTCTCCCAACACTGATCTACTGAGTCAATCAATCTCTACCAAAACTAGAGTTTTCCTTTTCCTTTTTTTTTTTTTTTTTGATGTGTTTTATTAAGCAAATATATATTTTTTTAATTTTATTATTTTTTAATTTACATCCTAATTGGTTAGCATATAGTGCAACAATGATTTCAGGAGTAGATTCCTTAGTGCTTACCCATTTGGCCCATTCCCCACACACACAACCCCTCCTGTAACCCTCTGTTTGTTCTTCATATTTATGAGTCTCTTCTGTTTTGTCCCCCTCCCTGCTTTTATATTCTTTTTGTTTCCCTTCCCTTATGTTCATGTTTTGTCTCTTAAAGTCCTCATATGAGTGAAGTCATATGATATTTGTCTTTCTCTGACTAATTTCACTTAGCATAATACCCTCCAGTTCCATCCACATAGTTGCAAATGGCAAGATCTCATTCTTTTTGATTGCCTATTAATACTCCATTGTATATATATACCACATCTTCTTTACCCATTCATCCATCGATGGACTCTTTGGGCTCTTTCCATACTTTTGCTATTGTTGACACTGCTGCGATAAATATGGCGGTGCCTATGTCCCTTCAAAACAGCACACTGATATCCCGTGGATAAATTCTTAGTAGTTCAATTGCTGGGTCGTTCTATTTTTAGTTTTTTGAGGAACCTCCATACTGTTTTCCAGAGTGGCTGAACCAGCTTTCATTCCCATAGAATTTTCCTTTTTCAAAAATTAATAAGGCTAAAATGCATATGGAAATGCAAAGGACATAGACCAGGCAGAACAACGTAGTGAAAAAGTTGGAAGACTAATATAACCCGATTTTAAACTTATATAATACTACAGTAAACTATAATACTGTAGTAATCGAGACAGTGTGATACATTGTAATAGCAAATCTCTATCTATATCTAAATCTTTATTCGTATCTATATCTACACCTATACGTATATCTCTATGTATTTCAATGGAACAGAAAAGAGTTCAGAAATAAGCCCACATATGTGGTCAACTGGTTTCTGACAAAGGTGTGAAGGTAACTCAGTAGATAAAGGACCATGCTTTCAACAAGTGTATTAAACCAGGTGGATATCAAAATGCAAAAACAAATGAACTTAGAACTTCACTTCAAGTCAAAATGGATCACAGACCTAATTCTAAGAGCTGTACTTATCAAACTCTTACAAGAAAACACAAGAGAAATCTTTGTGACTTTGGGTTAGGCCAAGATTTCTTAGATCCAACCCCAAAAGGGAAATCCATTAAAGGAAAAAATGAGTAATTTGCACTTCATCAAAATTTAAAATGTTTCCTTTTGAAAAGATACCATTAAGAAAATTTAAAGGCAAAATACATACTGGGAGAAAATATTTACAAAACATTAATCTGATCAATAACTATTATCTGAAATGTGTAAAGAATTACAACTCAATTTAATCTTGTAAAATGGGCAAAAGATTTATAAAGCCATTCTATAAAGATGACCTACTACATGGCAAATAGGCACATAAGATGGTCAAGAGAGCTAGTCATCATGGGGCGCCTGGGTGGCTCAGTCGGTTAAGCATCCGACTTCAGCTCAGGTCATGATCTCACACTCTGTGAGTTCGAGCCCCGCATCAGGCTCTGTGCTGACAGCTCAGAGCCTGGAGCCTGTTTCGGATTCTGTGTCTCCCTCTCTCTGTGACCCTCCCCTGTTCATGCTGTCTCAAAAATAAATTAACGTTAAAAAAAAAAATTTTTAAAAAGAGAGCTAGTCATCAGAGAAATGAATATTAAAGCTACAATGACAGACCATGACACCCCCATTGGAATAAAAGACTGAGTAATAATAATCAAAAAGACTGACAATACCAAACATCGGTGAGGATGTGGAGAAACTGGAACCTTCAAACGCTGATGGCAGAACTGTAAAATGGCAGAGCCATTTTTGGACAACAATTTGGCAGTTTCTGAAGATGTTAAATAAACATATGTACATATATAATCCAGCAAGTACACTTCTATTATCCACCCAAGAGGAAAGCAACCATATGTCCACAGAAAGACTATGCAAATGGTCACAGCAGTATTTCTCATATTTGCCCCAAACAAAATAACTTAACTGTCCATCAACTAATAAATGGATTAAAAATGTGGTATATATCCATACAAAGAACTACAACTCACCAAGATAGGAACAAACTAATGATGCACACAAAAACATTAACGAACCTCAAAACCATTATGCTATACAAAAGCTATTTATATTTCTAGAAAAGACAAAAAAAATTAGAGGTAGCAGATCAGTGGCTACCTGGGACTGGGGGTAACGTAGAAATGGACTACAAATGGGCACAAGGGAACTTTTTGGTGTGACAGAAATTTCTAAATCTAGACTTCAGTGATGTTGCACAGCTATATAAATTTACTAAAACTCATCAAACCATGCATTTAAAATAGGTGAATTTTATGGTATGTAAATTATAGCTCAATAATGAAGTTTCTCAGAAGAAATACACACAATGAAACAATTTGTATTGTCAGAAACCATCAGGTGTTTCATACAAAAAAAAAAAGTACACAAAATCAGACACAGCAGAAAGAGGCTTTCAAAGATTTATTCCGAGCGGCCATACAACAGCTAAAAAAACTTGAACTCTAATACATCAGTGGACTGCTCAAAATAACACTACTCGTCCATCAGAGGTGAAATCAGTCCGGAGCCTGGGTCCTCCGCCTTGTCCCGTACCTTATTCTTCTGCACACTACTCCCCACTCCTGGTGCTGACACCTTCCCGGGGGCTGCAGAGAGGAACATTTAATACAGCACGATCTTCTCCCCTTTGAGGGATCTGGGGCAGTTGCTGCTCTCTCCTTCCCACCCACAGCAGTAACACCCTTTCGCTTTTTCCTTCCGCATCCCAGCAACAGCCTCACTCCTTAACTAGGTCAGTAAATGCTTCAGCTTGTCTTCTGATGTAAGCCACCTAAATATCTCGCAATACTGCTTTCACCCTTAACTGAATTATGTAAATCTATACCACCTTCATTTTGAGATTAACTGCAGAGGCACAGCCTACTCCTTCCACTTTACTCTAAAGCCATTTTTA
This sequence comes from Panthera uncia, assembly GCF_023721935.1. Classification (NCBI taxonomy): domain Eukaryota; kingdom Metazoa; phylum Chordata; class Mammalia; order Carnivora; family Felidae; genus Panthera; species Panthera uncia. The sequence goes on from NC_064810.1 coordinate 45,778,283, forward strand.
ACTTTCCAAAAGATCACATACAAGTAGAATTATGAAATTCAGCCGTATTTTTTAAAATGAGTTCTTCTTTACAACTGTTTTTCCCTGTCAATGAAAAAGTACTACACTTGTACTACAAAAGTACTACATTTCATTTTTTTTTTTTTTTCAGAAAATGAGGACAATTTAACCCTAAAGCCAGACTGACAGTTGTCAGTTAAAACGAAAACCCGAAATTCTAAAACATCTAACACTGTCTACAGCTTTTATACATAGAACTTTTCTTTCAAGACATAATTCTCCAAAGCTTTACAACTTCTGAATTATTTTATAAAATAAGCTTATACATGTGATAATTCTGTAAAAACTTTTAGGATGAACAGAGTAGTTGTACCTAAGAATAATTTCGGGCCCACATCTGAACACAGTAACATATCAGAGACAGAAATCATATTTTATTCTATGTATCAATGTGTTTTACATTATTTTTACCCCTCAACTTGGAAACGTAAATTCAATTTTTCTGTTCTGCAGTCAGATTAGCCTGACAGAAACTGACAAAGAAAAGCCATTCCAACAAATTTCCTCCCCTTGAGGCACAGAAAAGTTGCTATTATGTCTTACAGTGAACCACATCCACAACCTTATCACAACTGGTTTTAAAGTGGCCGTATGACTCTCTGGTCATTGTACACAACTTTTACGAAAAAGGTGCAAAGAAACAACAACCAAAAGAACTACTCTAAAAATAACAAGGAGTATACTACATTTACAAAGTTAAAAAAAAAAAACAAACCTGAATTTGAAAGCCAAGAACATTCACTCTCTAACTTCTTGATTTATTTAGCATTACAAAAGACCAAACTTCAATGTGCATGTGCATTAACACACACACTTGGCCTTAGGTAATAGGGTGTTCAATATCTCTACATCTCTACCTGTATCTATCTATATAGTCTTTGCTCATCCTTTATTTCTTTAAAAACACCTACTGTGGGGGAGAAAAAAAGCTTTCTATTCCTAAATATGGCATGCAATTTAAATAAAGCTAGCAATATTTTTTTAATGTTTATTTTTGAGAGAGAGAGCACAAGTGGAAAGGGGCAGAGAGAGAGGAGGACACAGGATCCAAAGCAGTCTCTGCTGTCAGTTTCAGTGCTGACAGCAGGGAGCCTGATGTGGGACTCCAACACACGAACCACAAGATCATGACCTGAGCCGAAGTCCAACACTCAACCAACTGAGCCACCGAGGTGCCCAAAAGCTATCGATATTTTTAACATTCAAGCAAAATGACACTCAAAAAGTTCTACAGGTTATTATCTGCGTATACAAAAAGATGATTAAATCTTCAAACTTCAATACTAAATAACTCAAAAATAGACTAGTAAATAGAATATTAAATACTATATTATTTTTAAATACTAAAGATCTTCAAATAATGACCTAATATAAGCAGTAAAGTACAAATGTTATTCCATGTCTTATCTCAAATGTTAAAAATATCAGAACCTATAAAATTTGTTAGCAAGGCCAAATGTGTGCAGAGCTGGTGCCCATCACATTATATCTTTTCATTTTTTTTTTAATTTATTTTTTATTTTAGAGAGAGACAGAACACATGCAAGCAGGGGAGAGGGGCAGAGGAAACGATAGAGGGAGAGGGAACGGGAGCGGGAAAGGGAGAATCTCAAGGAGGCTCCATGCTCAGTGTGGAGCCTGACTGGGGGCTTGATCCCAAGACCCTGAGATCATGACCTGAACCGAAATCAAGAGTAGGACGCTCAACTAACTGAGCCACCCGGCTGCCCCCACATTAAATCTTAAGGCCAAATGGGAATAGGTAGAGGTAAGAGAAATTACATACCTAGGATCTCTACACCTGTCAGTTAACACTTGAAAATGTGATCAAGTTTCATCTGGGCTCATCAGCACTAGCTGTTCTTTGCCACTTAAGAATCTATGTATGTGTGATTTTATTACAAGGCTGACCAAGGCCCTCAGTACAAATAATAACTTTTCAGATACTCTTAGGTAAAAATGAAAAAGATCATACTTAAAGAATATTATGGGGGTGCCTGGGTGGCTCAGTCAGTTAAGCGGCCAACTTCGGCTCAGGTCATGATCTCGCGGTCTTTGAGTTCGAGCCCCGCGTGGGGTTCTGTGCTGACAGCTGAGAGCCTGGAGCCTGTTTCTGTTTCTGTGTGTCTCTCTCTGCCCTCCCCCCATTCACGCTCTCTTTCAAAAATGAATAAATGTTAAAAAAAATTTTAAGAATATTATGCCATGCAGAGGTGTCTTTATAAAAATTTTATCATGTATACTAAAACATGATAATGTGGACAGAATAGTACAAGTATTTCCTGTTAGCACTGCAGCTTTACCTCCTGCTTCATCATTGGGGCTACCTTGTCCTCTGAAATGTGAATAAATTCAAAATGTGGTGGAAACTAAACTTTAAAAAAAACTACTCTTCTGCAAAATTCAAAAGGCAGTAGGTACTAAAGAACAGATAATCTCAGTTTAAAAAAAAAAAAAGGAAGAAAAGGACTTTGTAGGTGCTCAAGTGAGTTCAAGATATACTAGATAAACACCTGCCTTCACCTCTTATTCCCACCTAAGGAATGTGATTTACCCATCACACAAGTAATGCAAGCACTTAGCAAAATACTCTGGGAAAGAAAGAAAAAATTCATTCCTAATCTGGGCAATATACTAGTTAATTCTTTAATTTCATCTTCTTAGTTTGGCCATTCAAAGACACTCCTAAATTAACATAAATCATTTAACTGCTACCAATTATAGGTCCTGCAAATGGCTTTCAAACTCAGCCAACATCTCTAAAAGTTTCTCCTGGATAAATAAGAGAAGAATTTCAAACAACACTATATGGATATATACAGAAAATTCTAAATACAAAAGTTAATCAAGTATGTTAACAACCATAAGACCTAAAAAACACTGGTTTATAGTTTAGAAAAACTCATGCTCCTTGGGGCACCTGGGTGGCTCACTCAGTTAAGCATCTGACTTTTGGTTTTGGCTCAGGTCAGGATCTCACATTTCATAAGTTCAAGCCCCACATCGGCCTCTGCACTGACAGTTCAGAGCCTGCTTGGGATTCTGTCTCTCCCTTTCTCTGCTACCCTCCCCCACCCCCCACCGCTTGTGCTCTCTCTCTAAATAATTAAACTTAAAAAAAAAAAGAGAGATTTCATGCTCCAGGCAAATGAAAATGTTTAAAAAATCATTACCCTCAAGAAACTAGAGACACAAATTAATTTCAAAGTGAGAAGAAGAAAAGATTTAAGAATTAGAGAAACCAGTGAAATTGAAAACAGGAAATTAGTAGAGAAAATTAAAAAGCCGAAAGCTGGTTCTCTGAAACAAAAGTCAGTAAGGCTCTAATAAGGCTAATTAAGAAAAAGAGAGGACGCAAATCACTAATATTAGAAGTAAAAGTGCAAATACCACTAATGACACCATGGTCATGAAAAGATAATAAAAGAATAGCATGAAAAAATCTATGTCCACAAATTTGATAACCTAGATCAAATGAACTGGTTCCTTGAAACACAATTTGCCAAAACACTAGCAAGAAGAAACTGATAACCTGAATAGGCCTATATCTATTTAAGAAATTCAATCAATAATTAATAAACTTTCAAAAGACAAAGCACTAGGCACAAATGTGTTCACTGATACACATTACCAAACATCAAAAAAAAAAATTATACCAATTCTCTATAATCTCTTTCAAAGGAAAGAAGCAGAGGGAATACTTTCTAACTTATTCTATGAAGCTAGCACTACCATAAAACCAAAATCAAACCCATTACATGAAAAGAAAACTACAGGTCATGGAATAGGCCATCCAGGTTATTTATCACAGGATACACATAAAAATCCTTAACAAAATATTTAAAAAATCAAATCCAACAATGTATTAAAAAGAATTATACACCATGATCAAGTGTGATTTATCTCAGGTATGCAAGGTAGGTTCAACATTTTAAAATCAATTAATGCAATCCATCACATCAGCATGCAAAAGAAAAGTATCATGATCAAATCAGCAGATGCAGAAAAAGCATTTGACAAAATCCAGCATCCACTAATGATATAAACTCTCAGTGAACTAGGAATAGAAGGGAACTTCCTTCGGTTAGTAAAGAATATTTACAGGGGCACCTGGGTGGCTCAGTCGGTTAAGCGTCTGACTTCAGCTCAGGTCATGACCTCGCAGTTTGTAGGTTAGAGCCCGCATCGGCTCTGGGCTGACAGCTCAGAGCCTGGAGCCTGCTTCAGGTTCTGTGTTTCCCTCTCTCTCTGTTCTTCCCCCACTCATGCTATATCTCTGTCTCTCAAAAATAAATAAACATTAAAGAAAAATTTTTTTAAAGAATACTGACAAAAAACCTAAGCTAACATCATACCTGACAGTGAGAAATTCAAAGCTTTTCCAGTAAGATCAGAAACAAGGCAAGAATGTCCCCTCTCACCACTCCTGTCAAACATCATACTGGAAATATTAGTTAACAAAGTAAGACAAGGGGGAAAAAAAGTACACAGACTGTAAAGGAAGAAATAAAATTGTGTTTGTTCACAGATGATATGACTATCTATGTAGTAAATCAAAAAGAAGTGAACAAAAAACTCCTGTAACTAATAAGCGATTATACAAGGTTGTAGAATACAAGATTAATAGACAAAAGTCAATTGCTTTCTTATATATCAACAATAAACAAGGGGAACTTGGAAATAAAAACGCAAAATTTATATTTTACATGAGCAGCCTCCAAAATGAAATAGTTAGGTATAAATCTAATAAAATATATGTAAGATCTATATGAAGAAAACTACAAAACTCCAAGAGTGAAATAAATGGAGAGAGGCTTCCCGTTCATGGATAGGGAGACTAAATTTTGTCAAGATGTCAGTTCTTGCCAACTTTATAAGATTCAGTCTGATCCCAACCAAAATCCTAGCAAGTTGGGGTAATTAGATATTTGCATGTAAAAGAATGAAATTGGACTCCTATCTCATACCACTCACAAATATTAACTCAAAATGGATTAAAGACTTAAATGTAAAACCTGAAAACATGAAATCTCTAGAAGAAAACACAGGAATAAAGTTCCTTGACATGGGTCTTGGTAATGATTTTTTGAATATGACAACTAAAGCACAGCAACACAATAAAAGATAAATAAGAAGGACTATATCAAACTAAAAAGCTATACAGCAATGGAACAAAAACAGACACTTAGATTAGAGGAACAGAATAGAGAACCTAGAAATGGACCCACAAACATATGGCCAATTAATCTTTGACAAAGCAGGAAAGAATATCCAATAGAATAAAGACGGTCTCTTCAGCAAGTGGTGCTGGGAAAACTGGACAGACATGCAGAAAAATGAACCTGGACCACTTTCTTACACCATACACAAAAATAAACTGAAAATGGATGAAACACCTAAACATAAGACAGGAAGCCATTAAAATCTTTGAGGAGAAAGCAGATAAAAACCTCTTTGATCTTGGCTGCAGCAACTTCTTACTCAACACGTCTCCAGTGGCAAGGGAAACAAAAGCAAAAATGAACTATTGGGACCTCATAAAAATAAAAAGCTTCTGCACAGCAAAGGAAATAATCAGCAAACCTAAAAGGCAAGTGACGGAATGGAAGAAGATATTTGCAAATGACCTATCAGATAAAGGGTTAGTATCCAAAATCTATAAAGAACTTGTCAAACTCGACACCCAAAAACCAAATAATGCAGTGAAGAAATGGACAAAAGACATGAAATAGACAATTCTTCAATGAAGCCATCCAGACTGCCAACCGACCCATGAAAAAATGTTCAACATCACTCATCATCAGGGAAATACAAATCAAAACCACAATGTGATACCACCTTACATCTGTCAGAATGGCTAACATTAACAATTCAGACAACAGATGTTGGAAAGGATGTGGAGAAAGAGGATCTCTTTTGCACTGCTGGTGGGGATGCAAACTCTGGAAAACAGTATGGAGGTTCCTCAAAAAACTAAAAATAGAACTACCCTACGACCCAGCAATTGCACTACTAGGTATTTATCCAAGGGATACAGGTATGCTATTTCAAAGGCGCACATGCACCCCAATGTTCATAGCAGCACTATCAACAATAGCTAAATTATGGAAATAGCCCAAACGTCCATCAATGGATGAATGGATAAAGAAGATATGGTGTATGTGTGTGTACACACACACACACACACACACACACACACACACAGTGGAGTATTACTCAGCAATCAAAAAGAATGAAACCTTGCCATTTGCAATTACGTGGATGGAACTAGAGGGTATTATGCTAAGTGAAATTAGTCAGCCAGGGAAAGACAAATATCTTATGACCTCACTCATATGAAGACTTTAAGACACAGAACAGATGAACATAAGGGAAGGGAAGCAACAATAATATAAAAACATGGAGGGGGACAAAACAGAAGAGACTCATAAATGTGGAGAACAAACAGAGGGTTATGGAAGGGGTAGTGGGAGGGGGGATGGGCTAAATGGGTAAGGGGCAGTAAGGAATCTACTTCTGAAATCACTGTTGCACTATACACTAACAAATTTGGATGTAAATTCAAAAAATAAAATAAAATAAAGCTATACAGCAAAAGAAACCATCAATAAAGTACAAACACAACCTATGGAAGGGAAATAAAAATATTTGCAAACCATGTATTTGTAAGGGGTTAGTATCGAAAATATATAAAGAACTTATACAACTCAAAGCAGAAAACAAAATAAATAAAATAACCCAATAAAAAAATGGGCAAAGGACCTAAACAGACATTTCTCCAATGAAGATACATGAAAGGCCAACACGTACATGAAAAGATGCCAACATCACTAGTCATTAGGGAAATACAAATGAAAACCACAATAAAATATCATCTCGTCTGTTAGAATGGCCATCATCAAAAAGGTAAGAGATACCAAATGCTGGTGTGGATGTGGAGAAAAGAGAGAACCCTGTGCACTGTGGGACTGTAAATGAGTAGTCACTACAGAAAACAGAACAGAGGATTCTCAAAAAAATAAAAAATACAACCACCATAAGATCTGGCAATTCTACGTTTGGTAATATATCCAAAGCAAACAAAAACTGACTGAAAAAGATATCTGTACCCCGACATTCACAGCAGCATTATTTATAATACCCAAGATATGGAAACCACTTAAGTGTCCATGGATGGATGAATGGATACATATACATACAACAAAATATTATACAACAAATATCATTCAGCCATAAAACACGCGGACACCTTACCATTTGCAATAACACTGAAAGACCTTAAAGGCATTATGCTAAGTGAATTAAGTCAGAGAAAGACAAATACTTTATGATCTCACTTATATGTGTAATCTAAAAAAACTCACCAAATGCACAGAAAATACTATCGGGTTTATGGGCACCAGAGGCAGAGGGTGAGTGGGGGTAGGGGGTATATGGGATGATGGATGTTAGTTGAACCTACTGTGGTAATCATTTTACAATATATGTAAACGAAACTATCATCCAGTACAGCTTAAACGTACATAGTGATATGTGTCAGTTATTTCCCAACAAAACAAAAAATCTCAGTGAGTAATTTAGTGAATATCAACAAAATGATTGTAAAGGATATATGGAGGGACAAAAGACCCAGAATAGCAAAAACAAAAACAAAGAAAAACAAAGAAAAACAAAGTTGGAGGACTAACACTACCCATCTTCAAGACTTACTATAAATATATTAATCAAGACAGCGTGATATTGTATAGATCAATGGAATATGGCCAAATGATCTTTGACAAAGGAACAAGGCAGTACAATGAAGCAAAGGTAGTATTTTCAACAAATGGTGCTGGAATGACTGGACATCCACATGCAAAAAAAATGAATCTAGACACAGACCTTATACCCTTCACAAAAATTAATTCAAGAAGTATTACAGACCCTAGTAAAATACAAAACTGTAAAACTCCTAGAAGATAACACAGGAAAAAATCTGGGTGACCTGAGTATGAAAATGACTTTTTAGATACAACACCAAAGGCATGATCAATGAAAGAAATAACTGATAAAGTGGACTTCATTAAAATTAAAAACTTCTGCTCTGGAAAGACAATGTCAAAAGATGAGAAAACCAGCCACAACAAACTGGGAGAAAATACTTACAAGATACAAACGTGATAAAGGACATATGTGATAAAGGAATCT
>NC_064810.1:45786629-45804473 GCF_023721935.1 Panthera uncia
ATAAGCAAACAACATGAATTAAAAATAGGCCAAAGACCCTGGCAGACACCTCACCAAAAATATACAGGTAACAAGCATATAAATAGATGCACTACATCACATGTTATCAGGGAAATGCAATTACAACAATGAAATATCACTACACACCTATTAGAATGGTTAAAATCCAGAACACTGACAACACTAAATGCTGATGAAAATGTAGAGCAACAGAAACTCTCATTCATTGTTGGCGGGAAATCAAAATGGGGGATTCTTTTTGGGATTTCCTGCAAAACTAAAAAGTCTTACCACACAATCCAGCAGTCACACTCCTGGATATTTACTCAAAGGAGTTTAAAATTTATGTCTATATAAAAATCTGCACATGGATGTTTACAGCAACTTTATTCATAAACTGTCAAAAGTTGGAAGCAACCAAGATCTCCTTTAGTAGGTGAATGGATAGACATTGTGATATGTTCAGACAATGAAATATTATTCAATACTAAAAAGGAATGATCAAGCCACGAATAGACATAAAGGAAACTTAAATGCACATTACTAAGTGAAAGAAGGCAATCTGAAAAGACTACATATTGTTTGATTCCAATTTTGTCACCTTCTGGAAAGACAAAACCATGGAGACAATAAAAAGATCAGTGGTTGTCAGGTGTTGGAGGAAGCAGGATGAATAGGTAGAGCACAGAGGACTTTTAGGGCAGTGCAAATACTCTCTTGTTGATACCACAATGGACAGAGGTGACACATTTTTTCAAACTTACAGAATGTGCAACACACACCACATCATTAGCAGTCAACGAAATGCAAATCAAATCCCAATGAGATACTACTTCATACCCACAATTCAAAGAAAAATAAGTTGATAAGGATCTAGAAAAAAATGGAACCCTAATACGCTGCTAGTAAATAGTGCAGTTGCTTTGGAAAACAGTCTGGCCGTTCTTCAAACGGTTAAACATGGTGTCAGCATGTGATCTAGAGATTATACTTCTAGGTATATACCCAAGAGAAATGCAAACCTATGTCCACACAAAAACTTGTAAATGATAGTTCATAGCAGCATTATTCATAACAGGAAAAATTACAAACAACATAGCCAGTATTCTGAAGTTATCCCAGGGTAAGCTGTCATGAAGAGATGGTGATAAATCTGGAAGAAGGAACAATGTGACTTTTTTTTTTTTTTTTTACATTTTTGAGAGAGAGCGCGCACACACGCATGAGGTGGGGAAGAGCAGAGAGAGGGAGACACAGAATCCAAAGCAGGTTCCAGGCTCTGAGCTGTCAGCACAGAGCATGACGTGGGGCTCAAACTCACGAACCGTGAGATCATGACCTGAGCCAAAGTCGGATGCTTAACTGACTGAGCCACTTAGGCGCCCCCAATATGACCTTTTGAAAACAGAAGGAATTGTGAGAATTATTTATCCAGACTCAGCTGAAAAAGAAAAGTATCTCTTGCCTTTTGGGAGAAGGGATGTAACTCAAGGGGAGGACATGCAAGATGTAAGTGGGTCATCTGTGTGGAGACGGTTTGGATGCATAGGAAACTTGAGTCTCAGTATGATACAAGGAAGCCTCAGCGGAGAAAGTGGCTAAGGACTCCCAACTATGCTCCAAAGGAAATGGACTTAAGGGCCTCAGGAAAATGTGGTGGGGCAAGAACCAATTCTAAGTGCATAAGCAGTAGTAAATGTAACTATTTCCTTTACCATGGAAACTCAGGTTTCCAATTTTTCCATACTTTAGATAATGGCACACAGATTTGTTAAGTATAACTTATTTCCATATTTAAAACGATTACTGGGGCACCTCGGTGGCTCAGTCAGTTAAGCATCCGACTCAATTTCAGCGCAGGTTTGTGAGATCAAGCCCCACACCAGGCTCTGTGCTGACAGTGTGGGGCCTGCTTGGGATTCTCTCACCCCCTGCCCCCTCCTCTCTCTCTGTCAAAATAAATAAATAAACTTGAAAAAAAAATTCCTCTGGTATGTGACATTCCTATGCTTCTAGAGTATTCTCTTAACCGGATTCCTGCCTTTAAAAATTTTTTTTAACTATCTGTATATTACATATATGGGAAGAGGGAGATTTTCCTGGGTTTGCCTGACCTAATCAGTTAGGCCCTTTAAAAGCAAAGTGTTTCCTCTGGTTAGTCCATTAACTGGAAATTAGAAATGCCTGCTGGCCTAAAAGAAAAAGAACATCTATGTGCTGAACACTGCAGGTGGTCTTTGGAACTGAAAACAGTCCCTGGGCAATAGGGAGCAAGAAAATGGGACCCCAGTTTTACAACTACAAGTGAATTATGCCAACAAGCAAAGAGCTTGAAGAGAACCTCCAGCTTCAGAAAGGAACCACATCCCTAGATGATTACCTTGATTTCAACCAGGCAAGACCCTGAACAGGGAATCCAGTCATGCCAAACCCAGACTTCTGATCTACAGAAACTGAGATAATCAATTATGCTATTTTAAGCTGCTAGGTTTGTGGTAACATTACAAAACAACACAAAACTAATCTAACCAGAAATCTACTTTGGTGTACAAGCATACTTCATTTTATTGCACTTTGCCTTATTGTGCTTTGCAGATTGTGCCTTTTTTCTTACAGGCTGAAGGTATGTGACAATCCTGCATCTAGCGAGTCTGTCGGCACCATTTTTCCAACAAACATTTGCTCACTTTGTGTCTCTGTGTCACATTTTAGTAATTCTTACAATATTTCATGCTTTTTCATTATCATTAGAGTTGTTATGGTAATCTGCGGCCTGTGATTTGATGTTACTGTCATGACTGTTTGGGGTGCCATGAAACCCGTAGGACTGGCAGACTTAATCGATGTGTGTGTTCTGACTGCTCCTCCAACCAGTCATTCCCATCTCTCTTCCTCTTCTTAGGCCTCCCTTTACCGTGAGACCCAACACTATTGAAATTAGTCCAATTAATAACCCTTCAGTGGCCTCTAAACATTCAGGTGAAAAAGTCGCACGTCTCTCACTTTAAATCAAAAGCTAGAAATCATTGAGCTTAGTAAGAAATGCATGTCAAGAGCTGAAACAGCCTGAAAACTAGGCCTCTTGTGCCAAATAGCCAAACTGTGAAAGCAAAGGAAAAATTCTTGAATGAAACTAAAAGTGCTTCTCCAGTGAACACATGAATAAGAAAATGGAACAGTCCTACTGCTGATGTGAAGAAAGTTTTAGTCTTCTAAAGAAAAGATCAAGCCAGCCACAGCATCCCCTTAAGCAGACACTAATCCAGAGCAAGACCCTAAATCTGTGAAGGCTGAGAGAGGTGAGAAGGCTGCAGAAGAAAAGCTGGAAGCTAGCAGCAATGGATTTGTAAGATTTAAGAAACCAATCTCTAGGACATAAAAGTGCAAGGTGAAGGAGCAAATGCTGAAAAAGCTGCAGCAAATCATCCAGAAGATCTAGCTAAGATAATTCATGAAGGTGGATACACTGAACAACACATTTTTGGTGTAGACAAACAGTTCCCTATTGGAAGAAGATGCTATCTAGGACTTTCATAGCTAGAGAGAAGTCAATGCCTGGCTTCAAAGCTTCAAAGAACATGCTGACTCTCCTATTAGGGGCTATGGCAGCTGGGGACTTTAATTTGAAGCCAATGTCCATTTATCATTTCAAAAATCCTAGAACCCTTAAGAATTATGCTAAATCTATTCTGCCTGTGCTCTAGAAATGGAGCAACAAAGCTTGGATGATAGCACATCTGTATGAAACATGGTTTGCTAAGTATTTTAAGACCACTGTTAAGACCTACTGATCAGAAAAAAAGGCTGCTTTCAAAATAGGACTGCTCGTTGACAATGTACCTGGTCATTCAACAGCCCTGATGGAGATATACAATGAAATTAATGTTGTTTTCATGCCTGCTAACATAATATTGCTTCTGCAGCCCATGGATGAAGAAGTGATTTTGATTTTCAAGTCTTATTATTTAAGAAATACATTTCATTAGGCTACAGGTGCCATGGATAGCAATTCCTCTGACAGATCTGGGCAAAGTAAACTGAAAACCTCCTGGGAAAGATATAGCATTCCAGATACCATTAAGAACATTCATGATTCATGGGATATGGTTAAATTATCAACCTTAATGGGTTTGGAAGAAGTTGATTCCAACCCTCATGGATGACTGTGAAGGGTTCAAGACTTCCATGAAGGAAGTAGCTGCAGATGTGGTGGAAATAGCAAGAGAATTAGAAGTGGAACCTGAAGATGTAACTGAAATGCTGCAATCTCATGATAAAATCTGAATGTATGAGTAGCTGCTTCTTATGGATGAGCAAAGAGAGTGGTTGCTGGAGATGGAAACCACTCCTGGTGAAGATGCCATAAAGATGGCTGAAATGACAACAAAGGATTTAGAACAGTATATAAACTTAGTTGACAAGGCAGTGGCAGGGTTTGAGAAGATGGACCCCAACTTTGAAATGAGTTCTACTGCGGGTAAAATGCTATCAAACAGCATCACATGCTATAGAGTAATCTTTTCTGAAAGGAAGAGTCAACCGATGCTGCAAAGTTCATTGCGGTCTTAAAGAAACTGCCACATGGGGCACCTGGGTGGCGCAGTCGGTTAAGCGTCCGACTTCAGCCAGGTCACGATCTCGCGGTCTGTGAGTTCGAGCCCCGCGTCAGGCTCTGGGCTGATGGCTCGGAGCCTGGAGCCTGTTTCCGATTCTGTGTCTCCCTCTCTCTCTGCCCCTCCCCCGTTCATGCTCTGTCTCTCTCTGTCCCAAAAAAAATAAATGAAAAACGTTGAAAAAAAAAAAAATTTAAAGAAACTGCCACAGTCACCCCAGCCTTCAGCAACCACCACTCTGATCAGTCAACAGCCATCAACATTGACACCAGATCCTTCACCAACAAAAAGATTGACTGAAAAGATTGAAAGTGCAGGTGATGGTTAGCAATTTTTAGCAATCAAGTATTTTTTTTTTGAGAAAGTATTTTTTAAGTTTATTTATTTTTAGAGAGAGAGAGAGAGAGATAAGAGAATCCTAAGCAGGCTCTGCGTTCCATGCTGACCTGACACAGAGCTTGATCTCACAACCATGTGATAATGACCTGAGCTGAAATCAAGAGTTGGACGCTTAACCAACTGAGCCACCCAGATGCCTCAACAATCAAGTATTTTTAAGTTATGTATATGTAAGTTATGTATAGCACATATCTTGTGCTACTGCACGCTTACTATAGTATAGTGTAAATGTAACTTTTATATGCATGGGGAAACCAAAAAATTCATTTGACTTGCTTTATTCCAATACCCGCTTTACTGCTGGGATATGAAACTGAACCCACCATACCTCTGAGGGATGCTTGTATAGTAAGGATACCTTGCCTTTGGATGATCAAATCCAAGAGAAATAAAGTGCAGAGGTTGGAATCTACCCATGACTCAGGTCCTCTTGGCCTATACAATTTGGGGTTTACGCTATTTCAATAATGATTAGCTGCCAAGATTTAAAAATCTTTAAACTTCGGGGCACCTGGCTGGCTCAGCTGGTTAAGCATCCAACTTTGGCTCAGGTCATGACCTCACAGTTTGTGCATTCAAGCCCTGAATTGGGCTTGCGCTGACAGCGCAGAGCCTGGAGTCTGCTTCAGATTGTGTCTCCCTCTCTCTCTGCCCCTCCCCACTCATGCTCTGTCTCTCTCTCAAAAATAAAAAATAAACATTAAAAACAATTTAAAAAATCTTTAAACTTCACATAAATTCTGAATTTCTGGCTTCTCTCAAAAAATAAAAATAAATAAAAATAAAATAAATAAAAGACACCCGGGCCAGTTCTCCAAATGACTGTACCTAAGTAATGGCTGTCCCCTTTGAAGAGAGAAAGTCATACATTGGTTTGTTACAGTCCCCACCACTCCATAAGTCCCCAATCCCGAAGCTCAGTTAGCATTTATCAGCGCAATGCTGTTACTACACTCACTCCATCCCCTGTTGGCAATGAGTTTGCATCCTCTTGCATAGAGCTTAGAGGTCTTAAGGTTATCAGATGTCTTTCAAAGTCTGTATTAACTATACTTTTGGTAGACAGTGAACAGCAATAAACTCTGGAAGTTGTTAAATGAAAATATTCTATATTCAAAAGAGGGAAGCAATCCCTCTGATGTGAAATAGATTAGAGGTGCTATTATTACTGCCATAAAACTTAAGAAATCCGATTTATGTTCTCGACTAAATGGAAGATCATTTAACTTACCCAAGAGGTCTGTCACAGAACAACACTCTCCTTACAAACTTGCAACTTAGAGAAGATAGAGGGTGGGAGTTACTTGTTAGAGCAAAAGCACATCAAATCTGTCTACCTCCAATAGATGGAATAGATGGAAATGGAGTTTGCTTAGAGAATATCACTCCTAATTTACAAACTGATTTAGGCATGTGATTTTAGTGCTTATGTCCAGAAGCACTTCTAATCACAAAAACAATTCCAAATGTGGAACTTTCAAAGTAATTCATCAATGAACTGAGCCTCCGAATATCCAGGCACTGAGAGAGGTATGCACTAGGAATTTAGTGATGAAACTAGACTGGCACACTGTTGCCCTTGGAAAGCTCAGTGTAGCAGAACAGGGCAAATGCACAGTTGAAGCCCCTAAAATGCATAAGAGGGCATTTTAATACCCAGAAAATGTTTAGAAAAGATGCTATCAGTAAGTAACGTCCACCAATAAGGATCACTGCCTTGTGCTTGGTGGGCCAGAGTGAGATGGAGGTGTAAAATTAGCCATCTGACAGAGTGATTTCACATATTCTTCTTCCCCCCACCTTTTTAAAATTTTTATTTAATTTCTAGTTAACATACAGTGCAATATTGGTTTCAGGAACAGAATTCAGTGACTCACCACTTACCTACAACACCCAGTGCTCATTATAACAAGTGCCCTTCTCAATAACCATCACCCATTTAGCCCATCCCCCACCCACCTCCTTCCATCAACCCTCTGTTCTGTTTAAATGTTTTTGAGGGAGAGAGAGCGCGCGCGAGAGAGAGAGCGCTCGTGTGCATGTGTGTGTGTGGCGGGGGGACGGGACAGAGGATCCAGAGGAGGCCGTGCTGACAGCAGTGAGCCCGATGCAGGGTTTGAACTCATGAACACTGAGATCATGACCTGAGATGAAGCTGGACACACAATTGAGTCACCCAGGTGCCACTGATCTCCATCTTTGGGAGCCTCTTATGGTTTGTTTCCCTGTTTTCTCCCCCCCTTATATGTTCATCTGTTTTAAGTTCCATATATGAATGAAACCATGTATTTATCTCTTATTTTGCTTAGCTCTAGCTCCTAGCTCCATCCATGCCGTTGCAAATGGCAAGATTTTATTCTTTTTGATGGCTGAATAATAACTCGTTGTATATACAATAGCACATCTTTTTTATCCATTCATCAGTCGATGGACCCTTTGGTTGTTTCCCCAGTGTGGCTATTGCTGATAATGCCACTATGAACACTGGGGTGCATGTACCCTTTTGAACTTGTATTTTTGTATCCTTTGGGTAAATACCTAGTAGTGCAATTGCTTGGTCATACGGTAGTTCTATTTTTAACTTTTTGAGGAACTTCCATACTGTGTTCAAGAGTGGCTGCACCAGTTTGCATTCCCACCAAAAGTACAAAAGGGTTCCCCCTTTCTCCGCATTCTCGCCAACATCTGTTCTTATGTTGTTAATTTTAGCCATTCTGACAGGTATGAGGTGGTATCTCATCGTGGTCGATTTGTATTTCCCTAATGATGAGTGACATTGAGCATCTTTTCACCTGTCTGTTGGCCATCTGGATGTCTTCTTTAGAAAAATGTCTATTCATGTCTTCTCACCCTTTCTTAACTAGATCAGTTGTTTTTAGGGTGGTGAGTTTGAGAAGTTCTTTATAGATTTTGAATACTAACCCTTTATCTTATATGTCATTTGCAAATATCATTTCCCATTCCATCAGTTGCCTTTTAGTTTTGATTGTTTCCTTCTCTATGCAGAAGCTTTTTATCTTGAGGTCCCAATAGTTCACTTTTGCTTTTGTTTCCCTTGCCTCGGGAGATGTGTCTAGTAACAAGTTACTCCAGCCTAGGTCAAACAGGTTGCTGCCTGTGCTCTCCTCTAGGATTTTGATAGTTTTCCCTGTCTCAAATTTAGGTCTTTCATCCATTTTGCATTTTTGTATATGGTGTAAGAAAGTGGTCCAATTTCATTGTTCTGCATGTTGCAGAAGATGTCCAGTTTTCTCAGCACCATTTGTTGAAGAGACAGTCTTCTTTCCATGCGGTATTCTTTCCTGCTTTATTGAAGATGAGTTGACCATATAGTTGTGGATCCATTTCTGGGTTTTCTATTCTGTTCCATTGATATAGTGTCTGTTTTTGTGTCAGTCCCATAGTGCCTTAATGACTACAGCCTGTAATACAGTTTCAAGTCCAGAATCAGGATGCCTCCAGCTTTGCTTTTCTTTTTCAGGATTGTTTTGGCGTCTTTTGTGGTTCCATATACATTTTAGGATTGTTTGTTCTAGCTCTGTGAAAAATGTCAGCAGTATTTTGATAGAATTGCATTAAATGTGTAGATTGCTTTGAGTCATGTTCTTCTTTTAAATGACTGTCTTCCCATAATGATTTCGATTATATGGTGACTAACAATAAGTTGCTTTTGGCTGGACTTAGCATTACCTTTAACTGTTTCAACAAAGACTTACATGGAGAAGATAATCATGGGAAGGTACAGATCTAATTTCCTTTTAAACAATATTGAGTACATTTTTTTTAGCATATATTTAAAAGAACAAGTAACAAATATTTACCATTTTTAAAAGCAATAGCAGTAGCACCAATAATGGATTTGCCTTTACTTCTAAAAGACAGTGGTGACTACCTTAAAAGTATATTTTTCAGATGGGGCACCTGGGTGGTTCAGTCTGTTAAGTATCTGACTCTTGATTTCAGCTTAGGTCATGATCTCATGGTTTGTGAGTTCGAGCCCTGCATTGGGCTCCACTGACCAGCAAAGAGACGGCTTGGGATCCTCTCTCTCTGCCCCTCCCCATTCATGTTCATTCTCTCTCTCTCTCTCTCTGTAAATAAATTAATTTTAAAAAATAATAAAATAAAAGTGTATTTTTCAGGGCACCTGGGTGGCTCAGTCGGTTAAGTGTCCTGACTCTTGATTTTGGCTCAGGTCATGATCTCACACTCATGAGATCAAGCCCCATGTTGGGCTCCATGCTGAGTGTGGAGCCTGCTTGAGATTTTGTCTCTCTCTCTCTCTCTGTCTCTCTCCCTCTCCCCCTTCTCTCCTGCCCTCTCTAAAAAAAGGTATAAAATAAGAGGGTATTTTTGTATATCAAAAAAATCATTGTGGATTTTGATTTCAGGAGAAGATGGTAATTTCAGTGTTATTTTTTCATGAATAAATGACAGACCCAGTATTTGTACATTTAAAAATAAAGTCCAGGGGCTCCTGGGTGGCTCAGCCAGTTAAGTGTCTGACTCTTGATCTTGGCTCAGGTTATGATCTCACGGTTCAAGTTCAAGCCCTGCACTGACAGTGTGGAGCCTGCCTGGGATTCTCTCCACCCCTCCCCTGCACTCTCTCTCAAAATAAACAAACTTTTAAAAAAGTTTTTTAAATAAGATAAAAATAAAGTCCACATGGGAAAATGTACCTTGACACTTTTACTCCTACTTCCCATGCCATGTACAAAAATCAATTATGGACGGATTGAAGATAATATGTGTAGAAAGGAAAACGATAAAGCTTTTTTTAGAGGAAAATGTTGGGAACAACTTCATGAGGTATGAGGGGCAAGGATTTTAAAAGAGAACACAAAAAATGGTAACTATAAATTTAAAAAATTAATAACTGAACATTAAAATGGTTAAAATTAAAGTCTACCAAAAGATACCAATAGGGAGATAAAAAGAAAGGCCATAGAAAAAGGGAACATATATGTGTATATATACACACATATGTATACATATATATACACACACATATATATACATACACACACACATTTTAAAGTTTACTTATTTCTGAGAGAGAGAGAGAGAGAGAGAGAGAGAGGAGAACATGAGGGGGGAGGAGCAGAGAGAGGGAGAGAGAGAATCCCAAGTTGGCTCTGCACTGTCAGCACAGAGCCCCACATGGGTTTGATCTTATGAACTGTGAGATCACGACCTGAGCTGAAATCCAGAGTGAGATGCTTAATCAACTGAGCCACCGAAGCACCCCAGAAGAATATATATTTTGTACATATGGGGTGCCTCAGTGGCTCAGTCAGTTGGGTGTCTGACTCTTGGTTTTGGCTTGGGTCATGGTTTTATAGTTTGTTGGTTTGGGCTTCATGTTGGACTCTGAGCTGGCAGTGAAGAGCCTGCCTGGGATTCTCTGTCTCCCTTTCTCTCTCTCCCTCAAAAGTAAATGGATATGGGGTGCCTGGGTGGCTCAGTCAGTTGAGCAACCGACTTCGGCTCAGGTCATGATCTCACATTTGTGAGTTCGAGCCCTGCGTCAGGCTCTGTGCTGACAGCTCGGAGCCTGGAGCCTGGAGCCTGCTTCGGACTCTGTGCCTCCCTCTCTCTTTACCCCTCCCCTGCTCATGCTCTGTCTCTCTGTCTCTCTCTCAAAAATAAATAAAACATTAAAAAACTAAAAAAAAAAGTAAATGGATAAACATTAAAAAATAAATTAATACATATACCCCAAAGAACTCATGCCAGTATATAGAAAGAACTACTACAAATAAGAAAATGATCACCCAACAGAAAAAAAATGCATAAAATATTTCAACACTTTTCAGAAAAGATAGTCAAATGGCTAATAAACACATGAAAAGAGAATAATATGATTAGCCATCAGGGACATGCAAAGCAAAGCTACAATGTGGTATCAGCACACACACACACACACACACAAGAATGGTTAAAATGGCAAAAGGAGAGATACGTAACTGGAATTCTCATACACAACTGGTGTGTCTAAACCACCACAACCACAAATGCATTTGGCAATATCTACTAAAGCTGAACACATGCATATCCAGTGAACCAGCAACTCTTCTTCTAGATGTCGAACTGGACACTCACATTCACCAAAAGATGGGTAAGAAAATGCTCATAGCAAACAGTCCGTGATAGACGAGAACTGGTTATATGGTCGATATAACTTAATCTCCTAATTGTTAGAAATTTAGATGGCTTCCAATTCCTATATAGTGAAAAATGTTGGAACAGACGTCTTCTTTAGTTTTTGAAATATTTCCTTAAGAAGGATTCTTAATATGTATTTCAAGACTGCTAGCCGAGTGAGCTATAACTACTAAGAGATTGCAACATTAAAAAAAGTACCAATTTCACTATATCCATGTGAACATAAATTTTTATATATTTTTTACTAATTAAAAATTCAAGGAGGGAATATATTGAGTTTTAAAAATTTGCATTTCTTTAAGTACAGGTGCCTCTACTAATAACCTCTTAAAGAATGGCAGGAGCAGGGGCGCCTGGGTGGCTCAGTCGGTTGGGCGTCCGACTTCGGCTCAGGTCACGATCTCACGGTATGTGAGTTCGAGCCCCGTGTCGGGCTCTGGGCTGATGGCTCAGAGCCTGGAGCCTGTTTCGGATTCTGTGTCTCCCTCTCTCTCTGACCCTCCCCTGTTCATGCTCTCACTGTCTCTCTCTGTCTCAAAAATAAATAAACGTTTAAAAAAATTTTTTTTTTAAAAAAAAGAATGGCAGGAGCACATAACTTTTTATAACTATCTATGATGGTAACCAAAGGGCCTCGATGGAAAATTTTATAGCATTCATGTGGACCAAAATATTTACAAAGGAATACCAATCTTCCCCATGAAATTTTTCTTAGTAGGTTTTCCTTCTCTCTTAGGAAACTTACACTTTGAGGGTAAGACTTATCTTCTGGAAAGCAATCAAACCTCTGGACAGAAGAGAAAATCATTAATCTGTTTCTATTTTATTAATAAAAGCTCCTATAAATGTAGTGACTCAATGCTTTGGCTTTTATTAAGTTGATAGTTTCTTTCTTGATAGCTGGCAGAATTTCTCATACTAAGTATAATTAATATAAAAATGATGAGTCACAACAATGTACAGACTTCAGTAAAAACCAGATGTGTCGTCAAAGCATCACAGTTGAGACATACATAGCATACCATGAAATTTCTTTCAAAGCTTTTATAGAAAAATAAATTTGTCACCACTTAGGAGATGTCAAAGGCTTTTTATAGTATTTCCTGTAAAGGCCCACAAATAGGAATTCTTGAGTAGGACTGCACAGTAGCTTAAGTTTTATCCAGTTGAATCCTGCCAAAAAACGAGACAGTTGTCAATTCTTCATTGACATGCCTCAAACATCAGAGGAAACATTTTGAAGTGATAACATCATTTATACAGACAAAGTGTATTTTTTTTTCTCTTCTAGGTCACTAAGCTAGTTTGACCATTCCAGGGCACAAAGATTCACTATGGTATTTTGAATTGTGTATGGCTTCTGTACTTTGCAATGCTACAAACAACCTCATATGATACACCTAGGCATTAGGGACAAATCCAGATTAAATTTAAATTTCCACTGAGCCTTCTCATGAAAACTATCCACAGGAATCCATGTATTTTCATGATGAACAGATATGAGATGCCTTTTGCCTTCCTGACGACTTGTTTTCATAGGCTAGGACTTTATCTCACATAAAACTGTGTGGCTCTTACATGTATCATTCAAGATACCTACACTCGTTAAGATTACCCACGATTTCTTCAATTCCTGCTTACGGAAAACTGCTCTAAATGGAAAATGTTAGCAATGATGACTGTATTGTAATACTTTTACTGCTTTCAAATGAAAGAGTACTTATCACTTTATTTTGACATAAAATAATTATTTTTTACAAAGACAACTTTAAAATAAGGAGGAAGAAACTCAAAGGGTCACAGACCAGTAAAGCATAGCAACAGATTTCAGGGAGTCTAAGAATAACCTAAGTGGTAGAAGTCAAGGAAAGACCCATTGGGGAAGACAAAGATGATCAAGGTATCCCATGCACAGCCAGAAAATACTGGGAAAAACAATCCACTGGTAAATGAGAATACTGACTTCAGGGAAGGAACTTAAGAGCGCAGAAATCCTCAGTAGTGCAATTTTGGAAAGGAAACACTTCAGGGGAGAAGTAGGTTAAAAGCAATAGAGAGGAATTCTTTGGAACATACATTGTAAAGGAGAGAAAAAGCAAAGCAAGAGGGAAAAATTTAGAATCCTGCAAGATGAAAGAAAGAAAGAAAGAAAGAAAGAAAGAAAGAAAGAAAAGAACACAACTCCTCCTCCACCTCAACCTCTTTTCTAAAAAAAGAAAGTACCTACTACACTGGCAGAAGAGGCCTATCATGAACCTATCACAAACTATAAAGTAAACAAAGCACTGCAAACTACCACCCTTGTCCACACAAATACCCAGCTACAGCCTTTATCTACTTTAAAAAATATATAGTATACAAACAAAATACGAGAATCCCAACAATTCAGTTTATGGAAACCTCCTCCCACTAAAAAACAATGGTAAAGCAGAAGGAAACTGAACACTCCAAACTTAATGTTATGTCCTCAAACAATTGGAGATATGATAAAACCACTTGAAACAGAAAATCAAAAACTAAAAACAGAGATGGACAAAATCTGAAAGAACTAAGAGCTGGTCTCACAAAACAAAGAAATGACAAAATTACATAAAAAGTAAAGACCATATTTATGTACAAAGTGCACAAGGAATAATGGATTCTAATAAAAACATGATAATGAATATTGAAAAAAAGAATAAAAATAGAATGAAAAGGAAATAAAAAACTAAAAGGACTGGTGAGAATGTGGCTGAAAGGACAAGGAAGATCTAATTTTCTTATACTTAAAATCAAAAAAAGATCCACAAGACAATGGAACAGAATATTAAAAGTATCATCCCACAAAACTTTCCCGAAGTGAAAGATCTGTATCTATATATTGAAAGAGGTCACTGGATATCAATGAAAACCAGCCCACAATGATCACCTTCAACACATATCCTTGTAACACTATTAAGACTTTAAAGGTAAATAAACTTCTCAAAAATCAATACAAAAAGTCAGGGAATAATGGAAGAGTATTTATTTTTTTAATTTTTTTAAATGTTTACTTATTTATTTTTGACAGAGAGCAGGCTCTGTGCTGTCCATAGGGAGCCCAACGCAGGGCTCAATCCCAGATCATGACTTGAGCCAAAATCAAGAGTTGGACACTTGTCTGAGCTCCTGAGGCACTCCAGAAGAGTATTTAAAAATAAATCAATAAACTCAAAGAAAGAACATGTGAATCAAGGACATATTTACATAAAATCAAATTGATCCTCAAGTCTTCATGTAATACAAATTTAAAAATAAGCAGTTTTTTTTAAATGTTTATTTTTGAGAGAGACAGACAGAGAGAGAGAGAGACAGAGCACGAGCAGGGGAGGGGCAGAGAGAGACGGAGACACAGAATCCAAAGCAGGCTCCAGACTCTGAGCTGTCAGCACAGAGCGTGACATGGAGCTTGAACCCACGAATCATGAGACCATGACCTGAGCCGAAGCTGGAGGCTTAACTGAGCCACCCAGATGCCCCTAAAAGGCAATTTTAAACATGCAAGAAATTCTGCACCCATAAGTTCTGCTTCAAGAATCAATCTAGTCTAAGATGAATTTTACCCATTCACAGTATGACTGGGAGAACGTGCGCAAAAGGCTGAAAATGAACATTTGTTATTTTTTTTTATTTAAAAAAATTTTTTTTAATGTTTATTTATTTCTGAGACAGAGACAGAGCATGAGCAGGGGAGGGGCAGAGAGAGGGGGGGACACAGAATCTGAAACAGGCTCCAGGCTCTGAGCTGTCAGCACAGAGCCCGACACGGGGCTCAAGCTCACAGACTGTGAGATCATGACCTGAGCGGAAGCCGGATGCTCAACCGACTGAGCCACCCAGGCGCCCCCATTTGTTATTTTTAAATACAGAACTAGAGAGGCGCCTGGGTCGCTCAGTTAGGTAAATGTCTGATTTGAGGTCAGGTCATGATCTTGAAGTTCATGACTTTGAGCCCCACATTGGGCTCCATATTGACGGTGTGGAGCCTGCTTGCAATTCTGTCTCTCTCCCTCTCAGCCTCTCCCTGCCCCTCCCCAACTTGCACTCTCTCTCAAAATAAATAAATAAACCTTAAAAAATTAAAACAAAACAGATCCAGAAAAGTTAGAGAGGGGTTGAAGAGTAAGAGGTTATATGATGTAGGCTGCATGTTATGAATTTATGTTCTAACAGAGTAAAAGTAGGGAAAAGAAGAGAGGAAAAGAGGAGGTAGAATAGTTCATTGAATGTTATGTAGTAGGTAGCACAGACAATTGGTGGGAGTTAAAGAACACCATCAAAAAAAAGACAAATCAGCGACACCTGGGTGGCTCAGCCAGTTAAGCATCCGACTTCAGCTCAGATCATGATCTCACAGTCTGTGAGCTCGAGCCCCACATCGGGCTCTGTGCTGACAGCTCAGAGCCTGGAGCCTGCTTCACATTCTGTGTCTCCCTCTCTCTGACCCGCCCCATGCATACTGTCTCTCTCTGTCTCAAAAATAAATAAACATTAAAATTTTTTTTTTAAAAATAGATAGTATAAATTGAAAGATAACACTTAGAACAAAATTATAAAACTTATTAAACTCCAAAAGCAGTTTTAAAATAAAAAGGAAAGAAAACAATGTAAAGAAATACAAACAAGGTGTGCCTGGGTGACTCAGTCAGTTGAAGTGTCTGACTCTTAATTTCAGCTCAGGTCATGATCCCAGGGTCATGGGATCAAGCCCCATGTCAGGCTCTGAGCTAAGCATGGAGCCTGCCTAAGACTCATTCTCTCTCCCTCTCCCCCCCCCCCCCCCCCCCCCTTTCCCTCCCCCCCCTTCCCCCCCCCCCCCCCAAACCAAAAAAAAAAAAAAAACAAAAACAAAAAACAAAAGAAATAAGCACAACAAATACATATAATTATAGCTTAAAATAAGATAAACTTGAGATAAAACATTCCAATTTTATAAGTAAGTGCAAATGGGCTTAACTCAGCTATCAAAAAAAATTTTTTTTCAATTTACTTCACAAATTAAACCGTGAAAAATGTGCTACATACAAGAAACACATACAAAACGATATAGAAAGGCTAAAAATAGCAAAGCAGGTATACCAGGCAAATGAAAACAGTAAGAGACAAGAAGGAGGATATGCAGATATTGAGAGACAAAGAATTCAAACTAAAAGTATTATTAGACATGACAAAGGAAACGTCTAATGCTGGAGGTCACAATTTAAAATAAAGATATTATAATCAAGAATATTTATGCAACACTGCAACTCCCGTAAAAGCAAAATCCCAAGGAAAAACAGGAAAAAAGAGACATACCAATCAAGTAGGTAAAAATAAAGATATGTGTAGAAAATCTAAACAGAGGGGCGTGTGGGTGGCTTAGTCTGTTAAGTGTCCGACTTCAGCTCATGATTTCACGGTTTGTGAGTTCGAGCCCCGTGTCAGGCTCTGAGATGACAGCTCAGAGCCTGAAGCCTCCTTCAGATTCTGTGTCTCCCTCTCTCTCTGCCCCTCCCCTGCTTGTGCTATGTCTCTCTCTCTCTCTCAAAAATAAATAAACATTAAAAAAAGTTAAAAAAAAATCTAAACAATAAATAAGACAAATCTTCTGAATGTATATCAAACTTTGCATCTTGCTATTAGCGAATAAACCTTCTCAAGCATACACGGGACATTCATAATAAAGGTTGTATATTAGGTTATGCAGAAAATATTAGCAAGCTCCATGAAATAGTGATATCCCTTCCAACCACACTCAGAAATATTTATGACCACAATGCAGGAAAAATAAAAATTATTAACAGCAGCAAAGAAAGGTACTTCCAACAGGAAATAAATCTACTTACATATTATTTACCCAGTAGTAAACAGTTAGTGGGTAAAAGGGAAATACAAAACAAATTACAGAATTCCAAAAAAGTATTGATAACATTATAAATCAACCTGTGGCATATCAAATTAAACCCCACAGCTTTAGACATACTTATCAATAAAAATGAAAGAATGTAAATCAATTAAAATTCTTTTCTAAAAGGTAAGAAACAAATGGCAAAATAAGCTCAAAACGAATATAATGAAGAAAATGAAATAATGGGACTAGAAACAAAGATTAATAAGGGAGAGAAAAAAAGAACAGATCTAAATACAGTTAATAAATCAAATTCCATTTTTTGAAGAAACAAAATAGGCAAACCACTAGCTGACATGGGAAAAAAAAAAAAGAGTACAAATAAAGAAAACAAAAAATGTCATGAAGAAAATAACCATTGACAAAACCACTGAAATAACCATTAGAAAAAAAGCCACAGGATTCTATTTTGCAGACATCACTGCAAATGAATTTGAAGACCCAGGTGAACTGGGTAATTTACCAGGCAAACAACTTACCAAAACTGAATTACTTAAAGATAAAATCCGAAACAGATCATACTTAGAAAAAATAAAGAAGGGGCACCTGGGTGACTCAGTTAAGCATCTGAGTCTAGGTTTTGGCTCAGGTCATATCTCACAGTTTGTGAGTTCGAGTCCTGCATCAGACTCTGCACTGTCAGTGTGGAGATTGCTCCTCCCTCTGCTCGCATGCTCTCTCTTAAAATAAGTAAATAAACTTAAAAAAAAAAAAAAAAAAAAAAGGGAAAAAAGAGAGAAAATAATAAAGAACGACCCT
>NC_064810.1:45804573-45848690 GCF_023721935.1 Panthera uncia
AAAAAAAAAAAAAAAAAAAAAAAAAAAAAAGCACCAGGCCTCGCTCCCACTGGTAAGAGGCCAAAAAATAGAGAAGACATGAAGGATTAGACCAGAGATGGGGAGGAGGCGAGAGGATGAACATCACACTTAAAGATACTGGGTTCCAATTACACTTCTAAAAGACATTTTATACATTTGTACCGATCAATGTTTCCAAATTAACTCAGAAAGAATTCAAGATTTCTTTATGATGTTAGCTCACCCAAAGAGTCTTAGATTTTTTTCTGCCTTTCCTAAAACAAAGGGACTGATCTCTAAAAGCCAAAGGTTCTTACCTTAACGACACAGTAGATTCTCCTGGGAAGCTTTTAAAATACAGGGGCGTGGGTCCCACCCAATCAATTCTGATTCAACTGGTCCAGGATGGGGACCAGGTATACAGTATTATTTAAAGTCTTTCCAGGTGACTCTAATATGCAGGCATCATTGAAAACCACTGATTTTAGCTAAGAATAACAACTATAGTAGCTAATATTTACTAAGCATATATTATGTGTTAGGTACTCTTCTTAGCACTTTACATGTTACTAATTCATTCTCTATTTTACAAATGAAAAAACAGGTCAGGTAACTCACCCAAAGTCACACATATGCCAACAGCAGAGAGAGAGTTTAATACCAGGCAGTTTGGATCCAAAACCCATGCTTTAATCACCATGATATACTGCCTCCTAAGTGTGAATTATGCGTGAATTATACCTGTATTCTTTAATTGCAAATAAAGTGATCAGGAAAAAAACAAAACAAAAAAATGAGATAATTAATGTCCTCCTTCTTGGAAGCAGTACAGTGGCATCCTGTTGCAAAAGTACCAACAAGCTTATTTGGAGAGTAAATAAACAGACAAGAATCTTCTCTTCCCAAAAGGTTCAAATTGAGATTTCCACACATGGTCCACACAAATAATTTCTTACATATCATCCTATACAACCTAGTTATTCAATGTCAAGTATCAAACATTGCTTTAGCTTTAAAACTCAGGGCAGTGATGTACATTTACAAGAAAAATTCCTACCTATTTCAGTTCTGCTAACTCCAATGCCATTATAAATTCTCAAGTAATTAAAATGACAAGAATCAGAATCTTCAATGTCAAAGTCACCAAATTTGATGCGCACTCTCTCTCCCATCTTTACACGGATCTCCCATTCACAAACGGTGCTGTTGGGATAGGTCTGTGGGTAGTTTATGGACATGAGGGTCCCACTTTCAGGGCCTAGTACAGTATGTCCACATCCATCACCTTTAAAAAAAAAAAAAAGAGTTAAAAGAATGATAAATTATTATTACACCTTTAACTTATACTATAAATAATCAGGATTCTTTTGTGAAAATTTAAAAATATGTATGACAGATATTTTATGCCACCAATACTTTCCTTACACAAGATAAAAGGGATGATAGAGTTCTTAATATATTTACTCACAGGAGCCAAGAGAGAAGCCAGGTAAGGTCAAAATGATCAATGATTATCCTTATTCAAAGAACTTTCCAATCTGAATAAACAGATTTATTAGCTTAACAATACATTTATATACATATCACAACTGCAATCTTTAAAGGAGTATTAATTCATAGTAACTGTTGAAAGACAACATAAACTATAAAAATAAAAGTATGTGATCAGCTTCATCCATTTATTTATAAATATAAACCTTTCCAAAATCTGTGAGAAGACTAAAGGTTATGCAGATTACTGATCATACTACAGTATTACAAGGCATTTATCCTTGAAGGCATTAAAGCAATATTTAATGAAATTTAATTTTTCATTCTACTGAAATTGGACTTTGGAGTACTCCCCCTCCTAAAACCTCACTTTTTCCTACCAAATGAGGAGGAAAAAATGGCATTTGTACATCATGAAACATTAGGAAAAATAACCTTCCTATCTTGGTAGCAGCAGGATTTGCTCCAGCAATTCGTTCTGCAACTGGATATGGGGACTCAGGTAACTTAACATAGTACTATTATTTGCACCCTTCCCTTTCTCATAAAAAGTGGTATTTGGGCACCTAGGAGAGGCATGCAGTGGTAAGAAGTTTCAGGTGCTGCTCCAATTGTACCTGTCAGCATTCCTTAATGATGGGATTCAATAATGAATCTCTTTTAAATCTCTAAAAGGAAGATGGGTACACTGTACTAAAACGATAGTATTTTTTCGTTCAAAAATAGCCACCTATAATCACCTTTAGAATAATTCAGTACTTACACAAAAAAACTATACTAAAAGTGACAGTGCTGAGTTTTATTTATTTTTTTAAATGTTTATTTTTGAGAGAGACAGAGAATGATCAGGGGAGGGGCAGAGAGAGAGAGAGAGAGAGAGAGAGAGAGAGAGAGAATCTGAAGCAGGCTCCAGGCTCTGACCTGTCAGCACAGAGCCTGACGCGGGGCTTGAACTCACGAACTGTGAGATCATGACCTGAGCTGAAGTCGGACGCTTAGCCAACTGAGCCACCCAGGCGCCCCAGTTCTGAGTTTTAAAGTCAATATAGATATAGATTGCTGTAAAAGAATTTTCTATTATGTTGATTTATTATTTTTGAGAACAATGCAGTGCTGATATCATTTGCTAGAACAAATAAAAGCTTTAAAGGCCTGTAAGAAGTTAATACAGTATCTAGCAAGTAGTTGCAAAATAAATGTTTATTAATTGGATGTATAAGGAAATTGTACATGAACCAATGAAAAAGTAATTTCAAACAAGTCTCAAAACTAAATTTTTTTTTTTTTTTTTTTTTTTAAGTTTATTTGAGGAAGACAGAGAGAGTGTGAGCAGGGGTGGGGCAGAGGGAGAGAGGGAATCCCAAGCAGGCTCCGTAGGGTCAGAGCAGAGCCAGATGTGGGGCTCGAATTCACAAAACTGAGATCATGACCTGAACCAATATCAAGAGTTGGGACACTTAACCGACTGAGCTACCCAGGCACCCCTCAAAACTAACTTTAATAAAAGAACACTCTGTATAAGCTTATGATGACAATACTTTATATCCTTTCCTGATCAAGCAATTCTCAAATCCGTCCTACTATTGTTAGCCTACTTTTAAATGTTTAATTTTGAGAGACAGAGAAAGAGAGTGCATACGCAGAGGAGGCATTTGACAAAGGATCCAAAGTGGGCTCCATGCTAACAGCAGAGTCCGACACGGAACTCAAACCCATGAACCTTGAGATTATGACCTGAGCTGAGGTCTGGATACTTAACTGACTGAGCCACCCAGGCGCCCCTAGCCTATTTTAAAGGCCAATACTAGCAATCTGGCTTCCTAAATGAATATCTCACATAAAGCTCAGCTTTTGAGCAATGTTAAAACTTCAGCTCTCTCTACACCTGCTTTCATTCTACACACAAAAACTAGGCATAGCCACTCAATGATATATAAAGGCACCATGAAATAAACATGTGAGTTTTTGTGATATATTCACTGATACTTTGCAAATATAAAATTTAAACGTTAGATAACTTAGAAGAAAAAAAAACCCACAGATTTTCCCTGAAACCATCAAGAAAATACCTTGAATATCTCTGAGTATCATCCAAATTAGAAACACAGGGATATAAAAACTGTCTCTGTAAAAATAAAGAAATTGTAATATAAATAACTTTTGAATAATCATTAACATTTTTCCTTAGAGAAAAAAAAAACTATCCCCTAAGACAAACTAGTTTGAAATGTTCTCTTAATATTGAAAAGATGAAAATGTGCTTTCTGGAATGCTTAAATCTTTGAAAAGCAGCCGCTGAACAAATGAAATAACTCAAAATATAAATGTATTTTCTTTAGTGAATAGAACTAAAGCAGCTTTTTAAGTGTCTGGAAGTGTTGATGGATTTCAGGAAGCCAAGAATTTCCTATTAACAGCTGAATTCATGACTTAGTAATGGCAGATTGTCCCAACTAACGAATTCCCCATAGGCTATTATTTAACTTAAGGTTGCCATTTTAAGATGAATTTTACAAAAGTACAAGCAGTGTTAGTAATTTTTATGTCTTTATGCTCATATTTATGTTTGATTCTCAATAAGTAATACACAAAATGTTTCTTGCCCTTTCCTCTATAAAGCACAATTTCTACAAGTCAACAAAATAAATATAACTGATGAAAAACAGGACTTTTACATGCATGCTGATGAAGAAAACAATTAAAATGGAGAGGTCTTTTTTCAGTATCTTGTGTAGGGGGAGGGCATGAACAGTCCACAAGTAACGTGCCAAGAATGTTCTAAAATATGTGATGGAGTTCAGAGCTTCCTCCTCCAGCAAAAAGATGATATGCACCAGAAACCAAAGTTAAGAGAGTCTCAAATCTACTACTACAGTGAACGAGTTTGAATGTTTCATATGCCCAAGACTTTGATAAGTTTAACCTGACAAGATAAATAGCTTAGCTGGTCTGGACACTTATTGCTATGAAGTATATGTTTAGAATATTCCAGTTTGAAAGGGGAAGCTGGGCTTATACATTATCACTAGGCCAGCAGTTCTCAAATGTTTTTCTGTTATTCCCAAATAAGAAATACATTTTACATTGTATTCCTACACGCATGCATGTACAATCCTGACCTACTCTGGTCCCCACCAGCACTCAGAAAACCACTGTACTAGGCACCCAAAGGTCATAATGTTGAATTCTCAAAGAAAGACCCTGTCCTCACTTTTACCCCCAAATTAGAAAATGTGCTTGCCGTTTATTTTCACAGTTCTTAAAAGCAAATCCTATTCTGCACAATACTTAAAATAATAAAGTATTTAAAAGTAAAACTAAAATCTGGAAAATATTCTTTATCAACTAATCACCTAATACACTCAGAGCAGTGGTGCTCAGATGGGGGGGGGTGAGGGGGAGGCTCCCATGGGAGCAATTTTACCTCCCATTTGGCAATGTCTGGAGATATTTTTGGTTGCCACAACTGAGGGGGTGGGATCCTACTGGCATCTGGGGGTAGAAGTCAAGAATGTTGCTAAAGATCCTACAATGTGCACAGGACAGCCTCCAGAATAAAGGGTTGATGTTACATGTCAGGAGTACCGGGGTTGAGAAGACTGACTTGGAGCAAAGGCTAGGACAACTCAGACAGAAGATCTGAGTGAGTTCTTGGCTGGGTTTCCTTTGGCCCAAAGGATAATGCTGTTCTGTCCACTAAGGGTACAACCTAGGGCATACTTTCCCTGCTGTGGTCAGTAGTTATACTAAAGAGTTTTACAGTCCCACTTCCCAATTTTTATAAGTAAATGGAGGTTAAAGGAGAGAAAACATCCTTTTTATTAGCCTACATCCCTGGAATAACTTTTTTTCTGGGTCAGGAGCTCTTAAAATTAGGGTTTAAAAAAGGGTGCAAATAGGATCAGGAGTAAGTCTCCAAATTTTCTGCTTAGCTTTGTATGTTGGAAAGAATAATGATCTGTGACCAAGCTACACTGCCTCTTGTTATTCATTTTCACGAGGCAGAATTGACAAAGACAGCATAACTACTGTGGGGAAAAATAACTTTCACATGGTTTTCCTAGGACCAATCCATACACTATCACCCATTAACTCCAACATCACCAAATCTTTCTCCTTCTCAACTCCATCACCACCACCATCACTGCCAGCTTCTCCTCCTCCCCCTCCTCCTCTAGATGGTCTCCACAAAAGTATAACTGACCATCCAGGATAGAAGCCTGTCAATGTAATTTTTGAATTTCAATTTTATTTCAGTGAAGAAGAGACACTGGAATTTGATCTCACTGCTCCTTTGTTTGGCTGCAGATTTATCTAGGGAATTACTCATAGAACATGTGTTCACTTCCTCTGAAGAGTCTAAGGTCAGATGTGTTAAGCCAGATACAAGTTTTGGTATTGTTCCAGGAAAATAACTGAGTATTTTTTTAAACTACGTATCCCTAGAGAAAACAGAAAGAACATTAAACATATTTAAATAATAATGTATTAATAAAGAAGATATGCTTATTTTAGGCTTCTCTAAACTTCAAATCAAATGTGGGTTTTTTGCATACATGCTCATGATACTGATTACATGTGACCTTGCAGCCACCCCCATATTTTAGTCACACTACTAATACAGAATATAAATCATACTAATGACTGAATCGTATTAACACAAACACTGCATGACTTCTAAAAATACTTTCTTCAACACCAAACACAAATGCAGGATGTTTGCACAAATAATGCCACAAATGTGGAGCAATGTAACTTTCATGATGACCATCATGAACTGGGAAAGGTTCAGACTTTCCAGCAAGCTTTCAAGGATTTTTTCTTTTTTAATCATTATGAACAGGTGAGTCTAACTACACTTGCTCTAAATAAGTGTGTCATTTCTGTCACATCTTCTAATGCATCTGTGAGATCTTATAAGCTGGAAAAAGAGGCATTTAGAGTAGAAAAACATTCAAAGGTGTAACTTGCAAGAGTTAACTAAAACATCCTATTTCATTTGGATACAATGAAGATTTTTAGTGTAATATTTAGCATTGTGAATTTTTGGACTGAAGTACTCTGAGTCCTATTACTATAAGATTTTTAAAATTGCATCACTACATATCTCAAATAAATAATTCAAGGTACTACTTTAATTCCACTCATTTTTTAAAATACTACATAAGATGGATATGCTCAGAGAGCCTAAAGAAAGTCACTGTGACAATTTTTAGAAAAAGAAATAGCTCCCAGCTTCATTCTTTTTTAAGCCCAAACTATTCTCTGCATGTGTGATAATTTATAAAATTGAATTACATGAAGGAACGTGAGAAGTACAAATCCTCTTTAACCCCCACTAAGCACACATCCTACTTAGAACATAATGGTTAGGCAAATGAGCTCTGGAGTCCTGGCATGATTTTAAATGCCCTATCCAGCACTCCCTGTGACTTTCAGAAGGTTATTTATTGCTGCTAAATCTCAGCTCCCTAAAATGGGGATACAAACAATTCAAACAAAGGGCACAAATTAAATGAGACATTGTATGAAAACACCTAGTACTGAGGGCCTAACCTATAATAATGTGCTCAATAAACACTCTTTTGTTTGAGGGTACCATTCCAGTCATAAAAGACCGGAAAGGCTTTTGCCCGTCATATGTAGATACAGGGCATTTGGCTACAATCTAGCTAAAGTAACAGAACAACTGTCCATTACTTTGGGAAATGTACAGCAGCTTTAAAGTTTCAAGTGTAGTGTTCTTGTGAAAGTATAAACCCAAGAGAAAGTAACTCTCACTCAACTTCTCAGGGATGACCTCTACTTCAGTAACTCTCCGAATCACAAGCCGGGCTTTGTTTTTGCCATTATTAGAGACACTCTCACCCACCTGTGAAAACTCAAACACTTTAAAGTCTCAGCTAGTCAGTCTTCTTATACCCACATACTTTCCGTGAACTTGACTTCTCTCTTTTCTCCCAGTCTATTAATCTTGTCCTGGCCTCATGTCTTTCCCTACACAGCCTAGGCTTCATGTCCAGTATGTTAACTACCTCTTCCTGGTACTCTCAATTCCTAGCCATTGTGTCCTTCTCGAGTATCTACCTGTCAAACCCTCAACCCTGGTTCACATAACCTCTCTCTGCCAAAGAGCTGAGCACTACTGTGAAAACACACACACACACACACTCCAGGGGGATAGGTGTCATTAGAGTAATGGGTTCCAATCTCAGAAGGGCACTCACAACCACTCAGTATTCTCTTATTCAGTGGTTCTCAAAATGTAATCAACATTAAAATCATCTCAGGGCTAATTAGATTAAAGGTTCTCAGGTTCCCCCCCCCATCTCCATAGATTCTAATATGTATGTCAGAAAAATTATCTTAAACTTAGACATTGGTTAAAAAAAATGGTCAACAGCATATCTTCTAAACGTCACAGAAGCTAAAAGCTGCCCAAGGAATATAGGGCAAAATAGTTATTTGGATTTGCTATATTTATCACTGCTTAAAGGTCCCAGTTTTCATTACATGTTAATGTATATAGTTTCTTATCTGGTAGAGATGCAAATCATTTCTGTGCAGCTGAAAAGATAATCCCAAAGATTAGTTTATGACCCTATTGGCCCATTACCCAGATTTAGCAATTTAGCAATCACATCTAATCTGGCAATCACATCCTGTAACACCTGGTTTCTCAAATACTCTTAGGACACGTTTTAACACCTTACTGATTCCCTCATTAATGAATGAACTGAATAAAATCTTTGACACATGTTCATTTTATATTTGCAAGGCAGGTATGATTTTGTCTCTTTTGCAAATTCTAACCTGTAAAACAGCTCGTCAGTGGGAGCTAGGTTTTGCAATTTAACAAATCATAAGACACTAACAATAATGGCAACAACGAAACCCACATAAAACTCTTTCCACCCAGTGTATCCTGACCTCTACCATCTTCTCGCTCACTTTTCCTTTCTTTTACAAAGAAGTTTCTTCTAGTCTCCATAGTTGATGTCTTACTTCTTTGCTTCCCGTTCTAAGTTCCAATGCACTGCAATTCAGCTTCCAAAAAGAAAAGTTTAAGTCCTAATTTCCGGTACCAATGAATATAACCTTATTTGGAAACAGGGTCTTAACAGATGTCATCAAGTTCAAATGAGGTCATACTGGTTAAGGTGGAGCCTCATTCAATGACAGGTGTCCTTAGATAAAGAGAAAAAGGTTGACATGGTTACAGACACAGGAAGAATACTACATTACAGAGGCAGAGATTGGAATGATGTAAAGGAACTCCAAAGATTAAAACTCCAGAAGCTAGGGAGGCAAGGAAAGACCCTCCCCCAGAATCTTCAACAGAGTATACAGCTGTGCTGACACCCCAATTTCAGAATTCTAGCCTCCAGAACACTAAGACAATAAAGTTCTGTTGCTTTAAGCTACCTAAATTTGTGGTAATTTGTTACGGCAGCCCTAGGAAATGCAGGCCTACTCACCAATGAAACTATTCACTAATGCAGCCAGTTTCCAAGCTGCCAAAAGTTAACGTGATGAGGGAGCAAAAGGCAAGCTGAGGGCAAAGCACAAGCACATACCCACAACCCCTTCCACCTCCCAGGTGTGACCTTCCCCGGGCACTCCTGGCTGCCCAAGAACAAAGAAAGGGGAGAAACAATGGTTATCTGATAGCACAGTGATGCAGGAGTCTCCCATCAGTTTGCAACTGTCTTAATGATTTACAAGAAAAAAGCAATCTCCAGAAACCTACAGACTCAACCTCCTGGGGAC
This sequence comes from Panthera uncia, assembly GCF_023721935.1. NCBI lineage: Eukaryota > Metazoa > Chordata > Mammalia > Carnivora > Felidae > Panthera > Panthera uncia. The sequence continues at coordinate 45,813,835 of NC_064810.1, forward strand.
CTAATGTCATCCTCTCCTCCACAGCATAGAATATCTTATATAATCAGTCAGTCTTCACACAACCCCAGCGCAGCTCTTTCTGCTCACGGGTACTGTCCCGTGCTGTAATAAAAACACCTTTTTGCACTGAAAACGTCCCAAGAATTCTCCCTTGGCCGTTGGCTCCGAACCCGACTCCAAACCATGTCAAATGGATACTTTTCCATCCTTATCATGTGTGACCTTTCCATATTATCTGGCATCGCTGGCCCTTCCTTCCCTCCCATCTTCCTTCCTTCCTTTGTATCTTCCCTCCCTCCTTAAAATTCTCCTTCCCTGGCTCAGTTTTTTGAACCAACTGCAACTTCTCTAGCATGTTCCTGGGCTTCTTACTGCCAACCACTGATGCTGTTCAGTTCCTCCCCCATTCTGGGTATTCTACCAGGGGTATCTCCCTACTTCCCTCAGTTACCACAAAGTCTCCAACCCTTCTCCTAATCCTCAAACCTGTCATCTACTTATATATTAAGCACCTCTGCTCATATTATTCACTCACTGAATAAAAATTTACTGACTTCCCAGATTTGATCCCAGCCCTCAAACATTCTAGAAAGCGAGGTGAATTATGTATTTAAACACGTAAGAGCGTTAAGTAGATGCCATGGCCCATATGCCTAATATTTAAATCCAAGTGTCTGACTCCAAAGTCTCTTCTCTATACTTTCAAAGTCCACCAAAGCACAAAACGGTGAAGAGAGACCAAGAAAGCGCTCAGGCTGTTCACAGTAAACACAAGCCAAAACCAAAAAGAAAAAAATCTGACAGTTTAAATGATACTTTCAGTAGAGCAGAGACTAGACTGCAAGGAAATCAGCATTTAACTAATATTTGTTGTGCACCAGCTACTCAGAAAATGTACAGCACAGACAGAGTCAATCGGTTAGTACGTTTGTCACTGAAAAAACCAGATACAAGGTACCGGGCAAGCAAACAGCAAAGAGGAAAGATGTATACAAGCCAGCGGGGTTTTGAGCGTGTTTCCAGGTACAGAGTAAGAAGCCCATTCAAGTTTAAATTCTACTTAAACACAACTTACATTCCCTGATAAAGCAGTGCTCGGATAAGTGGAAGAGATGGTTTCGGGAAGAAGGAAAGGTGAGGCAGGTATGCTGTGTAGGAGTTGAGCTCTACAAAGTGGAGGGGCCACTGTGCTCCTGCTGAGCAGTAAGCCCCATGGGAGATTTGATCAGTAGTCCTCACTGGTGGTAGGACTAGTCACAGTGGGACACATGACTTTCTCCAGTGACCCTGGGCTATCCAGAACCAGAGAAAGGCAGTGGGGACTGGCATGTGAGCCAGGTTGGGGATCTGTCAAGGACAAGAGGAAGGGCATGACAGAATGAGAGACGTGGGAGGCCACATTGAGGAAGTGACCCTAGAGATGGACAAATGGACCGGATGAAGGCAGAGGAACCTAAGTTTGATGTCTTGCTAATACCTCAGTCTGCCCCTCAGTGCAAAGTCCTCCACAATTTTGTTCCCACTGACCTTTCCAGCCTTCATTTCTCATTACTTTCCTCTGACACCAGATTACTGAAACTACTATTCTCCAGGAACTGCAGCTGCCAAAGAAAAAGGAGGCAGGCAACTGTGAGAACCAAAATTAGTGCGACTCTTTGGTAATGTTGGAGATGGCCAGCAGTCAGCACTGAAATCAGAGTTTGAAAGACCCGGCAAAGGAGAGACCCAACTTGCTGACACTGATTTAGGCTGTTACTGACAAGACGGGCACAACTGTTTTCTAAGTAGCCATGGCTCTGGCTCTAGCTGAAGGACTTCTCTCACTGAGGGAGCAAAGAGGTCTAGCTCCCAGAAAGAGGGTGGCTGGGACATGCTAGGCCCTGAGCAAGTACACAGTAAGGTCCAAGAGAGGGCTCTAGTACCATGAGACTGAGAAGCCCGGGCTCTGACAGCTAACTGTGGGGATTAGACAAGAATAACATGAAGGGCACGCAAATGCCCAGACACTAACGTCGAATAATGTACATGGGGCAGCAGATTCACTCCAGCAATGGGTTCCCAGTTCATATTTTTGAATGACAATTTAGTAGATATAAGAAGACAATGAGAAGACAATAAGAAGACAACTTAAAAATCTCTGTCAGAACAAATATTTAATACACAGTGTGAATAATGGGTGGCTCAGTTAGTTGTCTGACTTCGGCTCAAGTCATTATGTCACAGTTTGTGAGTTCGAGCCCCACACTGGGCACTGTGCTGACAGCTCAGAGCCTGGAGCCTGCTTCAGATTCTGTGTCTCCCTTTCTTTCTGCACCTCCATCCCCCTCTCAAAAAAAAAATTTTTTTTTAAGTTTTTTTAAATACCCAGTGTGAATAATGAATGCAAAGAAATAAGTGAAAAGTACTATCTTGGAAGGAGTGTGTGGGCAATGGTTAAAGAATTCTTCTCAGGGATAATACCCAAGAAGGGTTGTGAAGGAAGATCAGGAACTTACCAAGGATGCAAGGAAAGAAAAAAGCTCTTTCTTTTTAAATAGACAAATAGCATATGTAAAGAGATCACTATAGGGAACAAGGCAAAAAAAGCATGAAATTATACCTCAGAGCAATAAGTCTTACACGTGAAATATATATATAAAACGGGTGGGGATGCTGGTATAAGATTAAGTTAGAGAAGAAGGTAGACACCAGACTGTAAAAACAATTACATGTGTAACATGCAAAGGAATTTGGAATGTATCTTACAGGTGATCAAGAGGCTGCCGGACACACTATGGAAGTATTAACATAGTTCCAGGAAGGCAAGTACCCCAGGGCCCAGAACCATTGCCAGCAGTAACCAACCAGCAAATATCTGCCCAATTATTAGGCAGGGGTGCAAGGTAGGGGGCTCAAAAGGAGGAAGTAGTAAGCCAGGACCAGGTACTTAGAGTCTGGCTACTCACTGCAACAGGACAAGCTTTTATACCCCCATGCTTTCCTGACTCCTTGGTGTTCTGATGCTGTGATCTTTACTTCTCAAATGTCTGTCATCCCCATGGACTACAAACATACCAGTCCTTTAAAGCTCACTCAGTTATCAGCAAGGCTTCTCCTATTTCCCTAGGCATTGTGAGCTCTTCCTCCCTTCAAACCCACAGCACTATGCAACCTCCCCCGGTTATTTTTAGATATAATCCAACTGAATTATTTCCCCAATGAGACTGTAGGTTCTCCGAAGACAATTATAATATTTTACTCTTCTCTAAATGTCTCAAGACTGTACTGACATATGTGCACACATCTCTGGGAGCTCATCATAGCTGGTACTACTTCCTGCTATAAGTTCTTAATGAGAGGAGTATTAGCATCTTTTCTTTGACCAACCAAGCAATTCAGTTTTGACTGCAAACTTACATGCACCCTACTCAACAAAAGCCGTGCAAGAAACTTGGCCTACTCTCAGAAAGCTTAGTTGAGGGAGGCTGCACCTTGGAGGGGGTCTTCCCCATAATTTCAAGTGACTAATCAACATCTTTCTTCCAACTACATATCCTTCAGAGTGCACGTTGATCTAACAGACAATGTTTTAGCAGTCCTCTAAGATCACCCCATTATCCCATCTGCTTCAGTGGACTCTGGCATTCATTAAATACTAGTTTATTTGAATATTTCTATTTTCTGTCCTTGTGGATTATGTTGATTTCCATGTAATAATCTGGAAATTAGCATTATGTTTCTTTTTTTTTTTTTTAATTCAATGTTTGTTTATTTTTGAGAAAGAGACAGATTGCCAGCAGGGGAGGGGCAGAGAGAGAGGAAAACAGAATCCAAAGCAGGCTCCTGGCTCTGAGCTATCAGCAGAGAGCCCGACTCAGGGCTCGAACCCAAGGACCACGAGATTATGACTTGAGCCGAAGTTCACGCTTAACTGAATGAGCCACCCAGGTGACCTGCATTATATGTTTCTAAGCTAATATTTTGAACTGAAATACCTTCTTACAAAAGATCCCACAATGAATGAAGAATTTAATCAAATGCGCTAAAGAAAATGCTGTAATAGCAATTCTGAACAATAGAGTAATTACTTCATAAATAATGAATTTTTACATTTTGAAGTTTTTGCTATATTTTTAAGTATGCTTGCATGTGTTAAATTAGCCTACACAATACACAATTTGAACACAAATTGAATCTACAGAACATAACAACACGATTAAAATTATAACCATGTAAGATTATGTAGGTGTGTGAATATAGAATAGAAAGAAACATAAAAATCATAAGTTGATACATTAGGGGGTAAAACTATGGATAATTATCAATTAAGTTTTTGGTTTAGAATCACATTATCTGTACAATATTTAAAAAATACAGTGATAAGGCCATAAGGTTTTTATAAAGTAAACTGAATCCATGAGCCATACAAGAAAAACTGCCTGTCTCACTTCATATTTCAACAACCACATTTCACTATCTCTATGAAGCTTTTCCTAATCCTAACAATTTTAGGTCATCATTCTACATCCTTCCAGCTGATCAAGAAGTTGAAACAGGAACTTTATTTGCATGCATTCAATTAACGCCCAATATTACCACCTGAGCTGTCACATCCCACGTCATTTTGTAAAGTATAATCCTAAACTTAAAACCTACCTCTATGTAAATGGAGTCTTTCCGCATACTATAATCTTATGATTTTTTTATGGAAATTAATTCATTTGTCACGTTAATTCTAGCACTGGTACTTTCACCTACACCAATTTCATGGATATTAAGGTGCTGTTCTTATGTTGGTCTTCTAGAATGAACCTTAGATGTTCAGATAGAATTATTAACCATCTTCATAGGCAAATAATGTTTCTTCTTTGTTTATAACATTGGGAAATCTACCTAAAAATCACTGACCTGTAATTTTACAATGAATTTTTCATTTACAAGTTTTAAAAATACGGATTTTAAACCTGATCATTAGCACTTTGGAATTTGTGCTGTATTTCTAATTTTCACTGTGCGAAATTAATCGGAAACAGCAGAAAAAAGATGCTTTGATTTTGCCTCTCAACAAAACTACATGTCAGAGGCCAAATGTTTTATCAGACCAAGAAAAGACAATGGAAAATTCTAAATTAACCTAATGTCAATATTAGAATTACAAATGTTCACTGCTGAGGCAGAAGTGTTCATTTCTGACAATTCACAAATATTGTTCAAAAATTATTTACCTGCGTCACAGCCAAATAAAGGCATTACTTGACAGAAAACAACTTTTTCCCCCCACACATTAGTTCTGACATCATTGCGGAACTGAATGATTAAGAAAGAACCTGACTTGTTTCACAGATTTATTAGCAAACAAAAATCAATACCTTCACAAATATTTCACGGTAATAGGTATAAACAAGTCAGTCTTAATAAATTTTAAAAATTAACTTCCTGGGGAGCACCTCGGTTGGTTAAGCGTCCAACTTTGGCTCAGGTCATGATCACACGGTTTGTGAGTTCGAGCCCTGAGTTGGGCTCTATGCTGACAGCTCAGTGCCTGGAGCCGGCTTCAGATTCTGTGTCTCCCTTTCTCTCTGACCCTCCCCTCCTCGAACTCTGTGTGTGTGTGTCTCTCTGCCTCTCTCTCTCAAAAACAAACATTAAATTTTTTTTTTTTAGATTAATGTCCTGATATTTTACCACATTCAAATAAACATCTAACCCAAGAAGGGAGGCAAGTCCTCTAGGACACAAATGAGGAAGCTGAGATCCTGAGATGAGGGGACACAAATTGCTATTCATAAATAAAGTAAATCAGGGGCATAGAATCATTCATAGACTCTCAACTTCCTATTAAATATACTTATTACAGTAAATATGCAATCAAATATGCAAATAATAAATTTAACCAATTTAAGTTTTTTAGACGTGTTACAGTAAAATAGGCTTTCAACAACAAAAAACCCATCATAGTACAATTAGATGTGAATAAATACAATGTATATTAATGAAATAAGACTGGTTAAAAGACATCTCTGCTGTGAAGGGGTGACGGATTTTCAGACCACTGATAAATTTTATTCTGAGCCAAATGAAAAGAAAAATCACTGCCAGCAGAATATATGCTGAGTATTACATGACATTACAGCTCACCCTTGAAAAACGCAGAGGTTAAACACGCTGACCTCCCCGTGCATAGTCAAAAATCCGCCTATAACTTTTGACTCCCCAAAACTTTACTAGTAGCTTACTGTTGACCAGAAGCCCTACCAGCCTTCCATATAACATAAACAGATGATTGACACATATTCTGTATGCTACTGGTGTTATATGCTATATTCTTATAATAATACATAACTTTTTCTTATTTTTTAAATATTTTTGGGCTATTAAGTTCCTGAGTTTTTTCAAATGTTTGTGAATCTCCAAAAAATTTTCTAACACACTTATTAAAAAAAAAAATCGGCGCAGTTTGACCTGTGTAGCCCAAGGGTCGACTGTAACTGGAATGAGAGTAATACCTTCTGCTACTTCAAATGATATCTGCAAGATTTAAAAAAAAATTTGAAGCACAGTTCTACCTCAACATATACATTAAATGCATTTCTACCTAGACTGGCCAAAGGGGGAAAAAAAACTGAAATATCATAAAACATTTTTTTCACAGCTTATATTTTGACTATATGTTAATTACAGAAAATAGGGAAAAGCATAAAGAAATACCCAAAAGACAACTACTATTTTATTTCTTTTCAGTCTTCTTCCAAAGACTTATAGAGTAAAAACTCCAGTTTGTCACTTAACACTACAAAATATAGACATTCCCATTATTAAAAATTCTAATGGAGTTTTAAAACACTGCTCTTCATTTTTAAATTAGATTTCTTTTCAGGTTATGTGAGGGAATACCAGTTGGATCCCAAAGCTTGTCTGTTAGATTAGTTAAGACTGGTTTAAAAGCAATTCTATCACCGACTGCATCAGGGTCCTTTGGATAAAAAATATAATTTTTAAAAATTAGGGGAACTGAAATCTCACACAATTCCTGTTTCCAGTGATGTATACCTAACTGGTTCTTATTTATCAACTTAATACACTCAAAATTAATAATGATAATCACTTATAGCTATATTATACTTTTCCCTTTGCAAAATTCCTATGTACTATCATTTCGTTTTTTTAAGGCTATGGAATAGGTTATTCTCTTATCACAGATGTAGAAAACTGTGGTACAAAGAAATTAAGTGACCTCACAAAATTTACCCTATCAACTTAGCAGAACTAGAAATCGGGTCTTTTAAATTAACACCATCCTTTCTATTTGTGCTAATCTACACTGCTTATATAAGACATTGCTGTGAAAGAGAACCATGTGTTTGTTAAAACGCTGTGCAAAAAACCGAAGTTGAATGGGGGCACCTGGATGGCTCAGTCGGTTAAGCGTCAGACTCTTGACCTCAGCTCACTCAAGTCACGATCTCAGGATTCGTGAATTCTAGCCCCGTGTCTTGGCCCTGCACTGGGAGTGCAGATCTTGCTCGGGATTCTCTTTCTCCTTCTCTCTCTGCCCCTCCCCTGCTTGCTGGCTCTCTCTCTCTCTCAAATAAATAAACTTAAGAAAATACAAACCCTGAAATCAAACCTTGAAAGAAAATAAGTTAATGTTGTGTGTTAATTAGGCCAGTTTTGAGAAATTCCAAAAACTAAGGAAACTGTCTCATTTGGTGAGGAGACACAGAACTGATTCTATACTGCTCAAAGATGATTTTTAAAAACATGATATGAACACTTCAGATCTAGAAATAAGCAAAACTGAGCATTCTGCTTATACAGTTACATTCCTTTCTGTATCAAGGTAACTTTTATTTGTGTCTCAGTTCCCTTATGTTTGAAATGGGATAACCATCCCTATCTCAGATGGTTGTGTTGAGGATTAAATGACTTAATACACATACACCACTGAGTACTATGCCTACCACAAAGTCCCAACTAGTTGTAGCACTATGCAAGCCTTCTCGTTTTTTCTCTCTCCTACTAGAAGGAAAATACATGCACAGGCTCTAAAACTTCAATAGGGGGGTGGGAAGGAGAAGATATCACACTTTATTTTATTAAATGCTGATTCAGGAATTTATTTAAGATGAACTAACTAAAAACCTGAATGCTAAGCATCTAAATTTTAAGTTACATGGCGTAGAAACGTGCCTAGAACTAAAAGAGGTCACTTTACCAAATACATTTTTCTTCATTGTGAGATTCTATTTCCACATGCCTGTCAAAGTTTCGGCATTTTCATAACGACAGGCTGTGGCCATGATTCCACACTTTACTGAGAACCATATGAGAACAACATTTAAGCTGGACTTAAACATGGAGATCAACTTAAAAAAAAATCTTCCCAGCAATAAATAACAATCCAATCCATATTCTTCTCACTGCAATAAAAAAGGAAATACAATGGGAAAATGTGTTCAATAACTGATGCCAAACTGATTGAAAAATTGCAGTTCACTGCCTGAAAATAGTACTAAAGGCCGGAGGAGGAATCAGCCCTGCATTCTCTTTCCATTATGATGATTATTCAATAAACAGTTTTGCTCAATTCTGAAACAGGTATTTCAAGGACGGTAGACGGAAAAAAAGTTCTGTCACTTTCTGGAAGGGCTTACCCTTTTAACTCGGAATGCTCATAGCACGTTGCCTTGGGTCAGAATGAGTGTCTGACCCAGGCAATCTAGACCACCAGCAGGAATAATAGGAAGGGATCGTAAAGGACTTGTACTGAATCCAAAACTCAAAGCTAACCAGAATCAGTATCCTTCGCTTTTGAACCTGAGCACTTTCACAAAAGATAATTAGCACCACTTGCCTGTAACTGGTTTAAGATGCTATTTAATTATCTTGTCTTCCTACTCTGTCCATCATTTTAGCTTAACTTTAGGGGTCACATCTCCAAAACTTTTTTCCTCCCAAATATTTTTCCAAGAAGAATCCAATACCGAAAAGGAGGCCTTCACAGCAGAGTCTCACTTCTCTCTTTTCAGCAGCACCAAAGGCCTGGTCAAAAAGTAAAGACACGCCAACTTGGGGGATAAGGGGCAGAGCCCACCTTTGCAACTCATCCCGGAGAGGGCCTGGTCTGGTCACGCACCCAAGCGCACTGCACCTCCCCCGCGCGTCTAGAGACCCGGCATCCCGGAGGTTCCCCTGCGACCCCGCCGCCCCTGGGGCTCCGCGCGCTCCCCGGGAACCACTCACCTTGCTGGGCTCCGGCGTCCTCGAGCAACAGGAGCAGGATAAGTAAGAGCAGGAGGAACAGAGGCATGGGGAAGGAGGAGGAGGAGGAGTTGGGGCGGGGTGGGCGAGGGCGGGAGAAGGGGAGCGCGGCCCGGGCGGGGGCGGCGGCCGCGGCCCGGACTCGGAGACGGGGAGGGCTGCGCCCGGCTCTCACCGCCGCCCGGCTCCCCATCTCGGCGGCCGGCTGTCCGCCTGCATAGTGCGGGAGCCCCGGGAGAGGAGGCGGCGGCTGCGGCGGGAGAGCGAGAGGCACCGCGCGCTACGCCCCGCGCCGGGACCGTCTCTGCCCCTTGCTCCGCTTTCGCCTCCTCTTCTCTAGTTCCTTCCCTCCGCTCCCTATCCGGAGACCCCAGACCAGAGCGCTGGGGAAGAAAGGGAAGGAAGCGGGGTACTCGAGCCGCGGAGGGCCGCTGCGGCAGAGCCGGAGGACGCGCCTCCCGCGCCGCGTCCCTCAACCCAACCCCGACTCGCGGCACACGCCCGGGGCTCCGGCTAGCTAGCTGGCAGGCGGGCCGCCCGCTCCCTCGCGCTCCCTCTGGCGCGCACTGACCACGCCTCCTCGGCCCGCCAAGGCCAATCTGCAGTTGGCTCCGGTCCGTCTCTCTCCGAGCCACCCAATCAACACGCTCTCTCCTCAGTCGGCCCGTTAGGTCCCCGGCCCACTCCTTGAGCTCAACCGCCCCTCTTCTCTCTCCTCCAATCCCCTGCAGCCTTAGGAAAGCGTCCCACCCCGCTTCCCCCAATCGGGGTTCCGCCCCCAAGCTCGGGCCCCCGGCAGCCCTGCCCGGCCCGGGCGCCTGTTATTGTTGGGACGGCAGCCCAAGCTGATCTCGCTGGGGCGGCTGCTCGCACTGGTCAATGACTTCCGGGACTTCCCCCATCCCGCTCTCCTGACTCCTCAAGCCCAGCTTGTTCATTGCTCCTCCCCTGCCGCGCATCAGGCCACTGGAAGGGGTGGGAAACCAGGATCCTGGATGGTTTTAGCTGAGAGCTGAGTCTAAGAAAGCAGAGCGTGTTTTTGTTTTGTTTTGCTTTGTTTTGTTTTTTTAATTACAGCCAGTTGTTGCAACAACTCAGACTTAAAAGGTGCAGTGTTGGATATTAAAAAAATATGTATTTCTTGTTTCCTATGCCTTTTACTATATTTACTATATTGGGGGCGGGACATAAAAAAAAAAAGCATATAACAAGATCCATGCCCCCAAAGCAGTTTAAACCTAACATCCTAACATTCATTCAGCCATTCTACCAAGAGTCGTTGACCACCTGCTATCTACTTGCAAACCCTATGCAAAGACTTGTGGGATTTGCAGCCATAATACAGAAATCTTCTAGGATCTAGTGTTGGTACAGAGATGGAAACACATCATGAAAGTCAGAATGCAACAAATGCCAATTAGCGTCACAAGCAATTTGATGGAGACTGTAAGTAAATGCAGTGACAAAAGGAACTGGTCTTTTGGAAAGATGAATCCACAGGACTAGGCAGTTGATTGCTTTTAGGAGAAAGGTGCCATCCTTGATGTCATTAACATGGGCTCCTAAGAGGAGGATGGTGTCACTAACAAATACAGAAAACTGGAAAGGTGGATCAGGTTGTGTAGGCAGGTGAGTTGATTTTGGACATGGTGAATTTGAGATACTCAACAGCTAGTATTTGAAGTTAATATAACAGGCAGGGGGACATTTGGGTCTAAAACTCAGGTTGAGGAGTGCCTTCGAGTCATAGGTAAAAGTCACAAGTGGATGTGATATTCAAAATCTTGGAAGCGACTGATATCTTCAAGTGAAAAGCTAAGAGTTGGAAAGGACTCTGGAGATCATCTTGTTCAATTCCCCTATAGATCCCTCATGTGTTAAACCCTTCTACCAAATTTATTCAATAAGCATTTATTGGATGTCTGTTGGACCCTAAGATGCTTTAGGACTAATGTAGACAGTGGACATAAAAAGTTCAATCAGAGGAGCCTACATTCTGTGGGGAAGGTGAACAAATTCATTGCTGTCAGCACCATTTTGGAATTACAGACTAGTGCCACAATACCACAGTGGAAGGAGTTCAAGGACCCCTTTATGGTGAGTATGAAACTCCCGCTGCATCTTGAATAAAAAGACAAACTGGGGAAGGTGATCTGAAGCCAAAAACAAAGTAGGCTGACTCACAGACACCATGATGAATCATGTTCAGGGAGCTGAGTGGGGTTAACTATTGCTGATTTAATAGGAGGAACTGAAGACCAATCCGGAAAAGTTGACAGGGGCAAGATCTAAGAGAGGCTAAGGAGTCAGGATTTTATTTTTATAACACTGATAAACAGCTAAAGGGTTCTAAAAAAGAGTTACATTATCCAATTTTTATTTTAGAAAGCTCCACCAGACAGGAAGGTGAGGAATAGATTGGAGTGAGAGCAAGACTAGAAGCCAGGAAGAGCCTATCTGGAGACTAGTCTGGTGATTTGTACAGTTACAGGGAGTGACAGTGAATTTGATCTGCAGTGTCAGTGGGATTGGAGAGGGGAGACTGACATGATGGATATTTATGAAGGTAGGGACTGATTACATGTGGGGTTAAGGAAGAGTCAAGGAAGATGCTCAGGTTTCTAGGTAGAAAGCATTGCCTTTCACACAGCAAGGGAATATGATAAGGGGAAGTGTTTTGGTTGGATGTAAAGGTAGGAGACAAGATCATGAGTTCAGTATTGGACATATCAAACATGATGTGCTAATGTGGCAAGCAGTCAGTCACGTACTAAGACTTCTAGTAATTGTTCTCTGAGAAAACTCTCGTTTGTTGGACAACTCCTTTCAGAGGGCACTGAATGGTGACTTTAAGGCCACAGAGATGGTGACAGAGCAAGGTATTGTGAGTCTCATGCTGGCATTCTCCTGATGACATAGAACTGCCCAGAGGCAGAGGATTCACCTGTGAACTGTCAGCATTATAGAAGCCTTGCCAGAACAGGCAAAACCTGGGCTATTGCCCTCTCTACTCCTTGTTGATACAGCATGAAAAGATGCCAACTATAAATGCCTAAAGTAAGAAGTAGGAGCACTTACATTTTTTCATCCCTGTTTTACTGACTGTCTGGTATTTTAAAGGGGTATTAATAGTGGAGAATAGAGTGGCGAAGAGGTTCTGAATAAGGTCGGTAGGAGGAAAGAGATGAAGGAGAAAGGGGCAAACTGGAGTTATATTTAAGGAGGTGAAATCAAAAAGCTCTTGGTGACTGATACTATAAGACAATTCCATATTTCTATGCTTCAGCTTCTTGGGTTTTGCTTTGGAACTATAGAGTATGGAACTCTGGCTAGAGAACATCTCTGGAGATCGTACTGCTGTAGTGCAGGGGGATTACAGGTATAGCACGGATGTGGAAGATGGTTGATGCTATTTCTGTCCCTATTTCTCCCGCTTCCGAGCATTGTCACTTTACTGAGTTGCAAAAACAATGAAAGAATATTGCTCTGTAATGACAAAAATCTCCTTGTGGGACCTCACGCCAATGTAACATAACAGGGATTCATTTCTAGAACGATGACTGGATATAGTGCAATTATAGTTTGCATTATCTTTCTCACTCCCTTCATGCTGCTTTAGCCAACTTTGTCATCTTCCTCACCTCTGGGACTTGGTGTGATTGAGGGTTAACATCTGCCGAGGCAGTAGGAGCAAAACTTGTCCAGGACTACTTTACCCACGTGGCTCAGATAGCTGGGTCAGGTCAGAAATGGGGATTCTTTTTTTTTTTTTTTTTAATGTTTATTTATTTTTGAGAGAGAGACTAGGGGGGAGGGGCAGAGAGAGAGGGAGACACAGAATCTGGAGCAGGCTCCAGGCTCTGAGCTGTCAGCACTGAGCCTGACGCGGGGCTCCAACTCACAAACAGTGAGATCATAACCTGAGCCGAAGTCCAATGCTTAACCGACTGAACCACCAGATGCCCCCAGAAAGGGCGATGCTAACCAGGACCCAAAGTGAACAGATTTACAGGAGGCCGTCATCATAATATAACCTCTGTTATGAGGCCCCCTGAAGCTCAAAAGTGCTTCCACAAGGCAAGCCCAGGTCCCATGCCCTTCCTACAGAGTCTCAAACAGATATGGGTTTTAGAGCCTCCCTTGTGACAAGTCCAACAGAGAAAACATAAACTGAGCAGTGTCTTCATTGCACACCAGTTCACTGACACGTGCTAGGACTTGTAGCAGCCATGGTCAACTCCGTTCATTGACTAGTAAATGAATTAATGCTTTGGATGAAGGCTCTGGGGAAGACTAGGGCCACACAGAATAGTTACATATCAAATACCAGGAAATTAAAATGTGTATTGTTTGGATGTAGTTATGTTTGATTTCTGCATGTTAAGAAATTTAAAAATATATAGAGATTCTTAACCTAATTTTTAATTCACCAGACCTTGTTCCCCCTTTTGTCTTCTCTCTTTTGCTCTTTTTTATCTTTCTTTCCTTCTTCTCTTAATCATTAATGAGTGGAAGAATAGAGAAAATTGAATTGATCTGCAGAGTAAATGAAAATATGCAAAGAATGGTTACAGACTGCTATTTCTGCTTCCAAATGAATCCCAGCTCAGCCACTGCTAAGGAAATGAGAATAGAGGGCAAGAACCTGGAGGCTGGTGCCTTTTTGCTTCTGTTCGTACAGAAACATCTGGGTTTTAATGGTATGACACAGTAAGAATCATTGGCACCATCATTGCTATTAAATGTCTGTTAAGCATTAATAAAACAGAAGAGACTCATTTAATATGGCATTTATACTGGAAAACTTGGGATGATGGTATGTAATGAATCACTGGTGGGCTTTATCAGTGAGTGTGTATTTTTGGCAGGATATCAGAAAGAGGGAACAAACAAGAATTTACTTTTGTGATCTTCCAGTAGGATAGTAGAGAAAGATGAATGTGGCAGTTCTGGGGAAATATTTTAAACTTCAAAGACCAGAGCCCTCAGATCTGGTTACTCTTCTCACAGGAGCATTTTCTTTGTCCTGTTGACTGTTTGGACAAATGTTTGCAACCAACATTGTTGCTAAACGTCTGAATTCTGCTGAGACTTTCTTCCTTTTTGTCAACAAAAGTGGTTTGGATACATTTTTTTTTTCTTTATCTTGTAACTTCTTTCAGTTAGTCATTTCATCCAAATCTAGCTCTCAGGTTTGCTATTCATATTTTCTTAACATTTGTAAACTATTTAGGTAGTATAGCAAATTTAAGACAGAAGTGTTAGGGACATGATTTATTATAGAAAATATTTAATTTATCCTAGTGGATAATGGTTAAATTTTTTTTCTTGGCATATTTCAGCAACATGACTGACTTTCCTTGTTTTCCATTTGCCTTTTTCTCCTGTACGACCACCTCTTTTTTTCTCCTTCTACTCCTCACCCCCACCCACCAACACCCCTTTGGTTTTTCTAGGAACATAAAAATTTAACTAATTCATTCTCTTGTGGATCAAAACAAGAAGGCTTCAGCTTGGTGTTTTATCTCTGATGGAAGCTGCCAAAGATTTTAGTAAGAATGCTCTCCATAACATCAACATCATGCCTGGAAACAAAAGAATAAATTATTCGTGAAGGGTTAACAGAAAACTGAGAAATGAATAGGGAACAGAGCAGAGTAACTGAGATAATGTGATTTAGGTGTATAGTAGATGCATGCTTCCTCTTCTCTACGCCTGTGTTCTTTCCTGTGGGACCTTTGCTGGCAACACAGTCGAAAATTAAATACACAGAGCTGAGATGTTGTTTGGCTTCTGAGAAATTGAGTTGTTTCATGAGATCATGGAAACAGCTCTGGACCAGACTCTTGTATCCAACTTCCGCTTGAAAGTGCTGTATGATCTCCAGCAAGGCTCCTAACCTCTCTAGGCCTCAGTTGCCTTATTTATGGCTCTGAGAATAGGTTTAAAGTTTGACGGTTCTTCCAAATTTTCATTACACACTGCTTGCTTTCATCTCCGAGACAAATTCTAAGTCCTCATTTCCTAAATAGCTACCCAATGCAGGAGGGAGAGGAAACACAAGCTGATATCTGCAGAATTCTTCTCTAGGAGAGCATTGCCTGTGCTGACCAGGTGTGCACCTTAAAGGGTGTGCTTAGTTTGGAAGATGACCCTCATGCCCCTAACCCCCAGCCCAGCAATGCCTTTATGAACTAAGGCTAGATGAAGAGTCCCAGTTCCATTCGGTGAAAGAAGCAAATAGGACCTTGGAGCAGGGAGGGTAACCTTATCAGGAAGGAGATGGGGGAAACAGAGGACATGAAGCTGACCATGATATGGCTGGAAGCTGGAGCTCAGAAGTGAAAAATAGTAAAAATTCCCCAGTGCTGAGAACACAAAGATGCTTTCAAAGATAGAGATATCCAATAAAGGTGTTTAGTTGTTTGCTATGTGTGCTGTTGTAACACACACACCCCAGCCTTTCTCCCAAACTCTCTTAAATTTACTACAGTTTAAGTCTTGATTGGATGAAACTCTGGGAAATGGGTCTTAGAAGTACAGAGGTGACAGGTTGGTGTGCAATTTATTGATTCCTCATGGAAAAGGGCAGTGTCCTCAGGAGGTGAAATGAAAGCAAAGATAAAACGATGAGAAATAGCAGGAGATTCCTAGAACCAGAGGTTTTGAGAAGCTTAAACCTCCGCACAGCTCACCATCCTCTTGACAAAGAGGTTCCAACCCTAAGTAAGTCAGGATATTTGAACAATTTGTGGTTTGCTCTTAAGTTTTTATTTAAATTCCAGTTAGTTGACATAAAGTAAAATTTTAGTTTCAGGTGTACACTATAGTGATTCAGTGCTTCCATACGTCACCCGTCACCCAGTGCTCATCACAAGTGCACCCCTTAAATCCCATCGTCTATTTAATCCAACTCCCCTCCCAGCCACCTCCCTTGAACAATGTTGTTTAAATATAAAAGGATGAGGTGACCATAGCAAGCTAGAGAATTTTAAATCATCCAGACAGCTCATATTTATTACACTAGGACAAGCAAATAATAGTATAATAATTCTACTTTTTATTTTCTAAGAACCAAGAGAATAGAAATCGAAATTGGAATTTTTAAAAAAAATTTTTAACGTTTATTTATTTTTGAGACAGAGAGAGAGACAGAGCATGAATGGGGGAGGGGCAGAGAGAGAGGGAGACACAGAATCAGAAGCAGGCTCCAGGCTCTGAGCCATCAGCCCAGAGCCCAGAGCCCAGAGCCCGACGCAGGGCTCGAACTCACGGACTGCGAGATCGTGACCTGAGCTGAAGTCAGACGCTTAACCGACTGAGCCACCCAGGCGCCCCTGGAATTTTTTAAAAATACGCAGGTCACTTCTTTCAATTATTTCTTCGAATCCTTTAATTAAATTTTAATTTAGATCCTCCAAATTTAATAAGTCAATAAAATAGGGACTAATATTTTAAATAATAGCAAGGCTTTGGAAATGCAGTGTTTAAAAGGAATACCTAAGGTTTTTGAAACAAAGAAGTATATCATCTTCCTTATATCACACTCACAGACTAGCTGTTAGCCTGCCTTTTAACACAATAGGATACAAATGAGATGCAGAATATATATTTTTATTTAAGCAGATCTTTTTATTTTGGGAATTCTATTAACCATGATTTTAAAATGGCAGGTTGTGGTCTAAAAGGAGATAAAATGTTGTTCAGATTAACCTTAATTTCCATGAGATTCTGCATTAACAATCAGGTTTTAATTCCAATATAAGTAATACTTTGCATTACTGATTTGTACTATCATTTGTTCACAGTTAACATATTGCACAAAAGTGAAAATATCAGAGATTTTTCTAAAGGATTAATTGCAGACCAAGAGGACTCCTGGGAGGGAAACAAAGGAGAATGTAATTTCTCTGACCTGGCTAATTTTTTAAAAAAAATCTTGAAGGACTGTATATGCCTTGTACTCATAGAGTTTTTTTTTTTTTGTTTTTTTTTTCTTTTTTTTTTAAGTTTATTTATTTATTTATTTCATTTTTTAATATATGAAATTTACTGTCAAATTGGTTTCCATACAACACTCAGTGCTCATCCCAAAAGGTGCCCTCCTCAATACCCATCACCCACCCTGCCCTCCCTCCCACCCCCCATCAACCCTCAGTTTGTTCTCAGTTTTTAACAGTCTCTTATGCTTTGGCTCTCTCCCACTCTAACCTCTTTTTTTTTTTTTTTCCTTCCCCTCCCCCATGGATTTCTGTTACGTTTCTCAGGATCCACATAAGAGTGAAACCATATGGTATCTGTCTTTCTCTGTATGGCTTATTTCACTTAGCATAACACTCTCCAGTTCCATCCATGTTGCTACAAAAGGCCATATTTCATTTTTTCTCATTGCCACGTAGTATTCCATTGTGTATATAAACCACAATTTCTTTATCCATTCATCAGTTGATGGACATTTAGGCTCTTTCCATAATTTGGCTATTGTTGAGAGTGCTGCTATAAACATTGGAGTACAAGTGCCCCTATGCATCAGTACTCCCGTATCCCTTGGATAAATTCCTAGCAGTGCTATTGCTGGGTCATAGGGTAGGTCTATTTTTAATTTTCTGAGGAACCTCCACACCGCTTTCCAGAGCGGCTGCACCAATTTGCATTCCCACCAACAGTGCAAGAGGGTTCCTGTTTCTCCACATCCTCTCCAGCATCTATAGTCCCCTGATTTCTTCATTTTGGCCACCCTGACTGGCGTGAGGTGGTATCTGAGTGTGGTTTTGATTTGTATTTCCCTGATAAGGAGCGACGTTGAACACCTTTTCATGTGCCTGTTGGCCATCCGGATGTCTTCTTTAGAGAAGTGTCTATTCATGTTTTCTGCCCATTTCTTCACTGGGTTATTTGTCTTTCGGGTGTGTGGAGTTTGATGAGCTCTTTATAGATTTTGGATACTAGCCCTTTGTCCGATGTGTCATTTGCAAATATCTTTTCCCATTCCGTTGGTTGCCTTTTAGTTTTGTTGGTTGTTTCCTTTGCTGTGCAGAAGCTTTTTATCTTCATAAGGTCCCAGTAATTCACTTTTGCTTTTAATTCCCTTGCCTTTGGGGATGTGCCGAGTAAGAGATTGCTACGGCTGAGGTCAGAGAGGTCTTTTCCTGCTTTCTCCTCTAAGGTTTTGATGGTTTCCTGTCTCACATTCAGGTCCTTTATCCATTTTGAGTTTATTTTTGTGAATGGTGTGAGAAAGTGGTCTAGTTTCAAACTTCTGCATGTTGCTGTCCAGTTCTCCCAGCACCATTTGTTAAAGAGACTGTCTTTTTTCCATTGGATGTTCTTTCCTGCTTTGTCAAAGATGAGTTGGCCATACGTTTGTGGGTCTAGTTCTGGGGTTTCTATTCTATTCCATTGGTCTATGTGTCTGTTTTTGTGCCAATACCATGCTGTCTTGATGATGACAGCTTTGTAGTAGAGGCTAAAGTCTGGGATTGTGATGCCTCCTGCTTTGGTCTTCTTCTTCAAAATTACTTTGGCTATTCGGGGCCTTTTGTGGTTCCATATGAATTTTAGGATTGCTTGTTCTAGTTTTGAGAAGAATGCTGGTGCAATTTTGATTGGGATTGCATTGAATGTGTAGATAGCTTTGGGTAGTATTGACATTTTGACAATATTTATTCTTCCAATCCATGAGCAGGGAATGTCTTTCCATTTCTTTATATCTTCTTCAATTACCTGCATAAGCTTTCTATAGTTTTCAGCATACAGATCTTTTACATCTTTGGTTAGATTTATTCCTAGGTATTTTATGCTTCTTGGTGCAATTGTGAATGGGATCAGTTTCTTCATTTGTCTTTCTGTTGCTTCATTGTTAGTGTATAAGAATGCAACTGATTTCTGCACATTGATTTTGTATCCTGCAACTTTGCTGAATTCATGTATCAGTTCTAGCAGACTTTTGGTGGAGTCTATCGGATTTTCCATGTATAATATCATGTCATCTGCAAAAAGCGAAAGCTTGAATTCGTCTTTGCCAATTTTGATGCCTTTGATTTCCTTTTGTTGTCTGATTGCTGATGCTAGAACTTCCAGCACTATATTAAACAACAGCGGTGAGAGTGGGCATCCCTGTCGTGTTCCTGATCTCAGGGAAAAAGCTTTCAGTTTTTCCCCGTTGAGGATGATGTTAGCTGTGGGCTTTTCATAAATGGCCTTTATGATCTTTAAGTATGTTCCTTCTATCCCGACTTTCTCAAGGGTTTTTATTAAAAAAGGGTGCTGGATTTTGTCAAAGGCCTTTTCTGCATCGATTGACAGGATCATATGGTTCCTCTCTTTTTTTTTTGTTAATGTGATGTATCACGTTGATCGATTTGCGAATGTTGAACCAGCCCTGCATCCCAGGAATGAATCCCACTTGATCATGGTGAATAATTCTTTTTATATGCTGTTGAATTCGATTTGCTAGTATCTTATTAAGAATTTTTGCATCCATATTCATCAGAGATATTGGCCTGTAGTTCTCTTTTTTTACTGGGTCTCTGTCTGGTTTAGGAATCAAAGTAATACTGGCTTCATAGAATGAGTCTGGAAGTTTTCCTTCCCTTTCTATTTCTTGGAATAGCTTGAGAAGGATAGGTATTATCTCTGCTTTAAACGTCTGGTAGAACTCCCCTGGGAAGCCATCTGGTCCTGGACTCTTATTTGTTGGGAGATTTTTGATAACCGATTCAATTTCTTCGCTGGTTATGGGTCTGTTCAAGCTTTCTATTTCCTCCTGATTGAGTTTTGGAAGAGTGTGGGTGTTTAGGAATTTGTCCATTTCTTCCAGGTTGTCCAATTTGTTGGCATATAATTTTTCATAGTATTCCCTGATAATTGTTTGTATCTCTGAGGGATTGGTTGTAATAATTCCATTTTCATTCATGATTTTATCTATTTGGGTCATCTCCCTTTTCTTTTTGAGAAGCCTGGCTAGAGGTTTGTCAATTTTGTTTATTTTTTCAAAAAACCAACTCTTGGTTTCGTTGATCTGCTCTACCGTTTTTTTAGATTCTATATTGTTTATTTCTGCTCTGATCTTTATTATTTCTCTTCTTCTGCTGGGTTTAGGCTGCCTTTGCTGTTCTGCTTCTATTTCCTTTAGGTGTGCTGTTAGATTTTGTATTTGGGATTTTTCTTGTTTCTTGAGATAGGCCTGGATTGCAATGTATTTTCCTCTCAGGACTGCCTTCGCTGCGTCCCAAAGCGTTTGGATTGTTGTATTTTCATTTTCGTTTGTTTCCATATATTTTTTAATTTCTTCTCTAATTGCCTGGTTGACCCACTCATTCGTTAGTAGGGTGTTCTTTAACCTCCATGCTTTTGGAGGTTTTCCAGACTTTTTCCTGTGGTTGATTTCAAGCTTCATAGCATTGTGGTCTGAAAGTATGCATGGTATAATTTCAATTCTTGTAAACTTATGAAGGGCTGTTTTGTGACCCAGTATATGATCTATCTTGGAGAATGTTCCATGTGCACTCGAGAAGAAAGTATATTCTGTTGCTTTGGGATGCAGAGTTCTAAATATATCTGTCAAGTCCATCTGATCCAATGTATCATTCAGGGCCCTTGTTTCTTTATTGACTGTGTGTCTAGATGATCCATCCATTTCTGTAAGTGGGGTGTTAAAGTCCCCTGCAATGACCACATTCTTATCAATAAGGTTGCTTATGTTTATGAGTAATTGTTTTATATATCTGGGGGCTCCGGTATTCGGCGCATAGACATTTATAATAGTTAGCTCTTCCTGATGGATAGACCCTGTGATTATTATATAATGCCCTTCTTCATCTCTTGTTACAGCCTTTAATTTAAAGTCTAGTTTGTCTGATATAAGTATGGCTACTCCAGCTTTCTTTTGGCTTCCAGTAGCATGATAAATAGTTCTCCATCCCCTCACTCTCAATCTAAAGGTGTCCTCAGATCTAAAATGAGTCTCTTGTAGACAGCAAATAGATGGGTCTTGTTTTTGTATCCATTCTGATACCCTATGTCTTTTGGTTGGTGCATTTAATCCATTTACATTCAGTGTTATTATAGAAAGATACAGGTTTAGAGTCATTGAGATGTCTGTATGTTTTATGCTTGTAGTGATGTCTCTGGTACTTTGTCTCACAGGATCCCCCTTAGGATCTCTTGTAGGGCTGGTTTTGTGGTGACAAATTCCTTCAGTTTTTGTTTGTTTGGGAAGACCTTTATCTCTCCTTCTATTCTAAATGACAGACTTGCTGGATAAAGGATTCTTGGCTGCATATTTTTTCTGTTTAGCACACTGTAGATATCGTGCCAAGCCTTTCTGGCCTGCCAAGTTTCAAAGGAGAGATCAGTCACGAGTCTTATAGGTCTCCCTTTATATGTGAGGGCACGTTTATCCCTTGCTGCTTTCAGAATTTTCTCTTTATCCTTGTATTTTGCCAGTTTCACTATGATATGTCGTGCAGAAGATCGATTCAAGTTACGTCTGAAGGGAGTTCTCTGTGCCTCTTGGATTTCAATGCCTTTTTCCTTCCCCAGTTCAGGGAAGTTCTCAGCTATTATTTCTTCCAGTACCCCTTCAGCACCTTTCCCTCTCTCTTCCTCCTCTGGGATACCAATTATGCGTATATTATTTCTTTTTAGTGTATCACTTAGTTCTCTAATTTTCCCCTCATACTCCTGGATTTTTTTATCTCTCTTTCTTTCAGCTTCCTCTTTCTCCATAACTTTATCTTCTAGTTCGCCTATTCTCTCCTCTGCCTCTTCAAGCCGAGCTGTCGTGGTTTCCATTTTGTTTTGCATTTCGTTTAAAGCGTTTTTCAGCTCCTCGTGACTGGTCCTTAGTCCCTTGATCTCTGTGGCAAGAGATTCTCTGCTGTCCTGTATACTGTTTTCAAGCCCAGCGATTAATTTTATGACTATTATTCTAAATTCACTTTCTGTTATATTATTTAAATCCTTTTTGATCAGTTCATTCGCTGTTGTTATTTCCTGGAGATTCTTCTGAGGGGAATTCTTCCGTTTGGTCATTTTGGATAGTCCCTGGAGTCGTGAGGACCTGCAGGGCACTTCCTCTGTGCTGTGGTGTATAACTGGAGTTAGTGGGCGGGGCCGCAGTCCGACCGGATGTCTGCCCCCAGCCCACTGCTGGGGCCACAGTCAGACTGGTGTGTGCCTTCTCTTCCCCTCTCCTAGGGGCGGGATTCACTGTGGGGTGGCGTGTCCCGTCTGGGCTACTTGCACACTGCCAGGCTTGTGTTGCTGGGGATCTGGCGTATTAGCTGGGGTGGGTAGGCAAGGTGCACGGGGGGTGGAGGGGCAGGCTTAGCTCGCTTCTCCTTAGGTGATCCACTCCAGGAGGAGCCCTGTGGCAGCGGGAGGGAGTCAGATCCGCTGCCGGAGGTTTGGCTCCGCAGAAGCACAGAGTTGGGTGTTTGCGCGGAGTGAGCAAGTTCCCTGGCAGGAACTGGTTCCCTTTGGGATTTTGGCTGGGGGATGGGCGGGGGAGATGGCGCTGGCGCCTTTGTTCCCCGCCAAGCTGAGCTCTGCCGTCCGGGGGCTCAGCAGCTCTCCCTCCCTTTGTCCTCCAGCCTTCCCGCTTTCCGAGCAGAGCTGTTAACTTATGACCTCCCAGACGCTAAGTCGCGCTTGCTGTCGGAACACAGTCTGTCCGGCCCCTCCGCTTTTGCCAGCCAGACTCGGGGGCTCCGCTTGGCCGGCGAGCCGCCCCTCCGCCCCGGCTCCCTCCCGCCAGTCGGTGGAGCGCGCACCACCTCGCCGCCCTTCCTACCCTCTTCCGTGGGCCTCTCGTCTGCGCTTGGCTCTGGAGACTCCGTTCTGCTAATCCTCTGGCGGTTTTCTGGGTTCTTTAGGCAGGTGTAGGTGGAATCTAAGTGATCGGCAGGACGCGCGGTGAGCCCAGCGTCCTCCTACGCCACCATCTTCCGGACCTCTCCTCTGTACTCATAGAGTTTTGAACAAATGAGACTATTTTCTTACCACATATCTGGCATTATTTACTGGTTATCCCTTTAAATCAATGCTTAGTTCCCATTTGTAGATCTGAAGAATGTGCATTCATTTTTGGTGCATGTAATCAACATATTTAATACTACTAACTTCACTGAAGTGGAGGGGGAGGGCAGGCCTTGGTAAAAGACCTAAATTATTGAGTCACAAATATATGTGGTAACAAAATTTCATGGATTTCATATTTACTTAAGACTCATTTGGAAGACCCTGAGATTGTAACAGTTCCATCTAATGACAAAGTTTAACTATTTGTTTAGCTGTTTGATTTGAAACAATAAAAGTGGTTTTATTTCCCCCAAATCAATAACCAGACAGAAGGTAATTCAGGATTCACCTTAGTCTTTTTGTCATTTGCTATTATTCTCATACTTACAAATGTTGAGAAAGTACCTCATTATCACAACTGAAATATATCCACTCTAGATACCATTAGACAGTCCCATATGCTTAGAGTTAATCAAATCACCTACAAAATAATGTCCCCACCAGAAAGCCATGCTGAATCAGCACCCGGATTTTATTTTAATAATAACTGCAACAATGTGTATAATTAAATTAAAATTCTTTCCAAACTCATACAGTCATTCATGCATACTTATGGCAGCCATCCATTTAAAGAAATTATAGTCATACATGGCCCAGAATGAATTTTTAAACACCATCTGTGCCCTAATGGAAAACAAAATGAAACAAATGAGCCATGTTTGAAGATATGTTAAAATATTACACTCAAATCCCATCTGTAATCACACATTCTCTTTTGAAAGTTGTTTCTCAACATTTATGTCTATATATTTGGCATGTAGAGAATTTGTTTCTCTTTACCTATTTTTTCCTGGTCCTGCAATCATTTTCATAACTGTGTGTCTTATTCCATTCTATCATATGAATTACCCCTCACCTTTATTTTCCCAAACTAAATGAAAACAAGAGGTAGTTAACATTCATGAAAAGTAAAGTGAGTAGCCTTTAAATATTTTTCTTTTTTTTTTTTAACATTTTACTTATTTTTGAGACAGGGAGAGACAGAGCATGAACAGGGGAGGGTCAGAGAGAGGGAGACACAGAATCTGAAACAGGCTCCAGGCTCTGAGCCGTCAGCACAGAGCCCGACACGGTGCTCGAACTCACAGACCGCGAGATCATGTCCTGAGCCGAAGTCGGCCGCTTAACCAACTGAGCCACCCAGGCGCCCCTAAATATTTTTCTTTAAAAGCAGCTTTTATGGACTTGATGTAACTAATAAATGATAAAAAACCTGTGTAAGACAGGACAATATGAAAACTGTGTTTAGGAGAAGAGAATCTGAAATATTTTGAGAATGTAAAAATGTGCTTTAAAAAAATGCAACAAAACTCAGAATTCTACACCCTACCCAAAGACCATTAATTTTTCCCCATTAGGTTTCCAAATTGATTTAAAAGCAGGATGTGTAAAAATTATGCCATAATTTTATGGGCTGTGGAATAAAATGAGCTACTCTGCTGAGATGGTGAGCACCAACACACTCAACCTGATGGCGCTTTCCAATTTCTGAGAGCCCCTTTCGGAAACCCAGGGCCTCCTTTCAGTAATGGTAAGAAAAATATTGAGAACCACTGGGTTAGAAGATTTAATTCTGACAACTAGGCTGTGTGAGTTCATTAGGGTCTTTGGTTTTTTCAGAGTTACATTTAAAAATCCTTATGTGTCTATTTCTGCCAAGCTAGTGTGCATCCTAAGCTGTATATCTTCCATATTCCTTCTCCTTTGCTGTAAGAGTCTAAATGAAACACTTTGAACCATTAATGGAATGTAGTTGACCCAGTGCCCTTTCTGTCACAATGCTGATTCACAGCCACAAAGAGCAATGGGCAGCAAGCCCAGATGCAGACAGTGTCTAAATCTCAGCAACAGGTCAGATGTGGTGCTTGCTTAACGCGCCCCTCTGTCTTGATCAAGCAGGTCGCCTGTCACAGTGGGTACAATTTCTCATTGTAGGAATTAGTTGTACACAATTTCCTGTCACCAGGATTCCTCAGAAAGCTGTTTGTGACCAGGATGAGGTACTCTGCTGTCACAGCTGAAGAATCGTGTCCTCTAACGCTGGCCACCTCCCATGCTCAGGGAGTGTGATCAGAAGAGGAAGGGAAGGGGATTCATGTTTAGTGAGCCTCTACCCCTGCTTGGCATTTTACACATGTCATATTATTGATGTCTTGTGGCATTTCAGTGAGGTAAGTATAATTATTAACATATGGGCACACTGATTCAGTGATGAGGCGAGGCCTCAGCTGGAGTGAGACTCCAGGCCTGCCTAATAAGAGTGCTCATGTTTTTTCCACTTGACCACACTGCCTCCATAGTTATTCTGGGAATTTTCCTTCTATCACTCAGTGACCTAGATTCCTTCCAAAGCCTTCTACCGGCAGGCAACAAAGTACCTAATAAAAGCACATTATTTTGTTGGTCACAAAATTGTTATTTGATACAAATGGCTATTTTGGAAACTGCTACTAAAAGGTCACTTTATCTCTTGCGTTTTCTGAAATTTCATCAAAAAATTCAAATCCTGAATATTTTAAAATATGTGCAAGCTTAGATTCTAGAGTTGCACAGGGTTGAGTTCAGTGTTCAGAGAATGCCTTATCTTTGCCTAATGTAGTCCCGTGAAGACTTGGAGAATCTGAGAGATTGATTTCCAGTTAAAAATGGTGGATTGACCACGAACGTTTATTCTTTCCTCCCACTCTGAAAATGATGTTAAAATGACATTAGAAGAGTTAAGAAGGTATGTATCAATAAGGACAAGGCTAGATCTCTAGATCAAGGAAACATCAGGCAGGGGACTGGAATTTAAGAGCCAGAGCTACATGGATTGGAAGAATAAATATTGTTAAAATGTCAATACTACCCAAAGCAATCTACACATTCAATGCAATCCCAATCAAAATTGCACTGGCATTCTTCTCAAAGCTAGAACAAATAATCCTAAGATTTGTATGGAACCACAAAAGACCCCAAATAGCCAAAGTAATATTGAAGAAGAAAACCAAAGCGGGAAGCACCACAATCCCAGACTTTAGCCTCTACTACAAAGCTGTAATAATCAAGAGAGTATGGTATTGGCACAAACACAGACACATAGACTGATGGAATAGAATAGAGAACCCAGAATTGGACCCAGAAATGTATGACCAACTAATCTTTGACAAAGCAGGAAAGAGTATCCAGTGGAAAAAAGTCTCTTTAGCAAATGGTGCTGGGAGAACTGGACAGCAACATGCAGAAGAATGAAACTAGCCCACTTTCTTACACCATACACAAAAATAAACTCAAAATGGATGAAAGACCTAAATGTGAGACAGGAAATCATCTAAACCCTAGAGGAGAAAGCAGGAAAAAACCTCTTTGACCTCAGCCGCAGCAATTTCTTGCTCGACACATCTCCAAAGGCAACGGAATTAAAAGCAAAAATGAACTATTGGGATCTTACCAAGATAAAAATCTTCTGCACTGCAAAGGAAACAATCAACAAAACCAAAAGACGACTGGTGGAATGGGAAAAGATATTTGCAAATGACATATCAGATAAGGGGTTAGTATCCAAAATCTATAAAGAACTTACCAAACTCAACACCTGAAGACAAATAATCCAGTGAAGAAATGGGCAGAAGACATGAATAGACACTTTTCCAAAGAAAGACATCCAGATGGCCAATAGACACATGAAAAGATGCTCAACATCACTCATCATCAGGGAAATAAAAATCAAAGCCACACTGAGATACCACCTCACACCGGTCAGAGTGGCTAAAATGAACAAATCAGGAAACTACAGATGCTGGCGAGGATATGGAGAAACTGGAACCCTCTTACACTGTTGGTGGGAATGCAAACTGGTGCAGCTGCTCTGGAAAACAATGCAGTTCCTCAAAAAATTAAAAATAGAACTATCCTATGACCTAGCAATAGCACTACTAGGAATTTATCCAAAGGCTACAGGAGTGCTGATGCATAGGAGAACATGTACCCCAATGTTTATAGCAGCACTTTTGACGATAGCCAAATTATGGAAAGAACCTAAATGTTCATCAACTGACGAATGGATAAAGAAGATGTGGTTTGTATATACAATGGAATACTACTTGGCAATGAGAAAGAATGAAATCATGCCATTTGCAGCAATGTGGTTGGAACTGGAAGGTATTATGCTGAGTGAAATAAGTCAGTCAGAGAAGGACAGATATCCTATGTTTTCACTCATATGTGGATCTTGAGAAACTTAACAGAAGACCACGGGGGAAGGGAAGGGAGAAAAAATAGTTACAAACAGAGAGGGAGGGAGGCAAGCCATAAGAGACTCTTAAATACATAAAATAAACTGAGGGTGGAAGGTGGTGGAGGCAAAGGGAAAATGGGTGATGGACATTGAGGAGGCACTTGTTGGGACGGGCAGTGGGTGTTATATGTAAATGATGAACCATGGGAATCTACCCCAAAAACCAAGAGCACACTTTACACACTGTATGCTAGCCAACTTGACAATAAATTATATTAAAAAAAAAAAAAAAAAAAAAAGAACCAGAGCTAAAAATGGAGTTGGGGGCTGCATAAGTACATGCCTACATACTGAACTCAAGGGCTCTAGTAGTTTTTCACCGCCTGTATTTCACAGTTCCAAAGACTGAGTCACAGTGGTATCTAATAACTAAATGAAATGTTCTGAGATTTCACTGAGGTTCTGGAACATTCTGCCATGCCATTACTATCTGTGCTGCTTCAATTTTGTCTTGGGCCTGGTGTGGGTCACAGTATGGCAGGCTTGGTCAATGGTTACTTTCATCCCATATTCCTGGCCCTGTGTGCATTCTAACAGCTACTTAACCAACTGGACAAGAGCATGTATTGACCTGGTGCCCAGCTAACCTGAGAAATGGCAAGCTAATTTCTACTGAGCTAGTTTGGCAACATAAAAAACATGAAATTTTTTAAGGAAGAATGCAAGAATTTTGTAACAAAATTAACTAGGTCCTCTTTTTGTTTCAACCATCCATAGATCTTAGAATAACCTTTCAATACTGTAACTCTAAAAGAGACAATTACTGTGTCAGAAGTCATATTTGTGTCTCTACTTTGTCCCACCTCCCTTCCTCCTTCATGCTTTATGCATGTTTTGCTACCTACAGTTGCATGAAGTCCACTCATCTTCTCCACAGTGTGAGCAAATGGCATGCTATAAACTGTGAAGAGTTAGCTGGAAATCACAAATATCTCTTTACACAGTTGGATTCTCTTAGCATATGCTTAAGGTTTTAGAGAATCTGCTCCAGGAACTGGATTTTTTTTTTTTTTTAAATCTTGTTGTGAAGGGCTCCATAGGCCATTGCTTTAAGATCATGGGGATCTTAAGATCCAAGCTTACCTTAACTGTGAAGGTCATCCTATATACACGCTTATACTGAATTATTTGCTGCTAGAGAGCATGGACTATTTTACATGATTTTAGTGTCTCTTTCCAATAGATAGCACCATAGTAAGTTTACAGTAAAGGTTTGATGAATGAATAATGTATAGATGAAAGAACTGTGACTCTTTTGGACTCAGAAAAATTCTCTTATTGTTTAGATTCCAGGTATCACCCTTTGATTTCCAGGTCTTACCACTAGCTTCTGTCCTAAGGCTCATGTTACAGGACAAAAAGAAAAAATAAACGTTTATTTACTTAAGTCTTCATATTTAGGTTTCTGTTATTTACAGCAGAATGTAGTTCTAGCTGACATAACTGATGTATGGTAGGAGGGAGGTGCCACAATCCTGATGAAACAAAATATAATATAAGTGCACTGAACATTTTCTAAGAGGAATTTGTAATGAAAAAGACTTTGTTACAAATTGGTATAAAAGTCCCTTTCGTCAATGCTGAGTTATATGAGCCTGCTATTCCCTAATCTGATTAAATAAATATTAAGTAATTTCTAATGTGTCTAAGATATTGTCCATTATACTATAGCAAGATATAAACATGAGTTAGGAATGGCTCCATAATAAGCACTAATAGGGTCTATTAGTGCTTGTTAGAGATGACTGGATAAGCACCACAAATATATATGATACAAAGTGCAGTCCAGCGTGTACTGTGAAATAGATGTAGATGTAATAGAAACATTGCATTTTGTTGAAGGGATCTGGAAAGCTTCATAGAGAAGTCCTTTGAGATGGACAGGATCTCATCAGGTTGAGAGGTTAGGACACTATCAAAGAAGAAAACGGTACAGACAGGCATGAAGGTAGGAACATGCAAAGTATGATCTAAAGAGTTATTAGCTACTGTATAAGCTATGCTAATTTTTGTCAGCTCCTGAAAACTGTCAAAATATCATTTAGATCACTGAGATCCCTCATTTACATTTTAATTTAGCCACCTTTGACACTCTTGTCAGAGAAAAATTTTATTTCTCCATTTCGTTCCAGCAATGAAAGTGGGACTTGAAGATACTACAATCTGAGGGTATTAATGCAAATGAATTCCTTATTTGTACCCACTGTCTGTGAGAGAGCTTGGAATATACTAATACATCTTTATTTTCCATGATGACTTGAAAGATGCCTATTTTAATGATATCAGGATTATAATAAATGCAATCACCTTGAGTATCCTTGCCCACTATGTAATGTGTGATGCTCTTTAATTGCACTCCTTGTCAAGCAAGAGGAAATTATACAAAGGAAGTGATACAGCCTGTGAACAGATAAGAGTGTGCACTTTGTAAATTGCTCTGGAGTGTGGGAGAATCCC
The DNA here is from genome assembly GCF_023721935.1 of Panthera uncia. Taxonomy (NCBI): domain Eukaryota; kingdom Metazoa; phylum Chordata; class Mammalia; order Carnivora; family Felidae; genus Panthera; species Panthera uncia. The sequence goes on from NC_064810.1 coordinate 45,843,890, forward strand.
TAATGAATCTTTGATCATCACTTTATCTCCCTTATTTTTAACATGCAGTCTATGGCATTCTTTCTTGAAGGTAGGATGGAGAGATTACCCTTCTTCAAGGTTGCCAAATAATTAATACTATGGAATTGTTTGCGTAGAACCTGAACAAATCATTCAAATGGTTGAAGAAAAGAAATTTAATTAATAAAAAGTGTATATATCAAAGATTAGGTCTTTGTTTTCCTTATTGTGGCTGAAGGGGTTTCCTTGCCAAGTTTCCCTGTGTTTTCTGCCTTTCCTCCAGCTCTTACTTTTCCTGGAGTGTTGGCAATCGGATCTTTTGAACACTGTGTTATCCTGGGCTGTCTATGACTGTGTCTTCGACTCCCTATGTTACCCCAAAAACTAATATCCGTGTACCTACAGTCTTTGTTGGATGATTAGTGGAGATGTTTTTTCTTTGTTACTATTTTTTTTTCCTCCTTCCAGATACCAAGGTCTTCCCCTGCTTGTGACTTTTCACTTTAGAGAGAACGGCATTTTGTTTTTGTGTCCTTTCATTAGAGTATCTATATCATAGGTTGTTCAATCAGGGACACTTTAAGATATATCATAGGGTCATCCTAATACAAGGATGATATTGATAATGAACTTGGAATAACAGGTATAAACTTGGACTGTGCTGGGCACCCTGGAGTGTCTGATCACCTGCCCTGCTCTTTTTCTCTTTCTCTAAGCTGATAGGCAACAGGCTCACACCTTTAAGGGTAGAAGCTATGTTTGGAATATTTACATTCAGTAAGTAAGCAGCCATTGTCTAGTGTCCCTGAATGCACCGTCTCCTTCATGTCACTTCTCCCAGTACCCTCCAGACCTCCCTACTTTCTGGCATCTAAACTGCTAACCCTTGGAGTGGCTGGAGGCCTCGATCCTGTACCAGGTCTAAGGTTGGTATCTGCTATGATAACAACTGTGCCATATGAATTGCTAAATACTTATACTAATACCCCAACCTTTTCCCTATCTGTCTACAATGTCGCTTTTTCTCTTACCTTGTCATTCTATCAGAGCCCAGTCCCAATCCTGGGAACATTCCCAAGCTTCAGTTTTCTGTTTCATCCCTATATACCTGTGTGTTACATTCAGTTTTCTAGACATTATTCATATACATGTCATAAATAGTAAGATATTTCTTCTGGCTCAAGGAGAGAAAGGTATTTGATTTTGTTATCAGCTTTATAGAACCTCATTGTGATTATAATTGCCTTAAACAAACAGCTTTGAAAGGAAAGCTCTTTCTTCATAATCACAGCATTACAGAAAGATTGTTTCTGTCTGTGAGCCACCTCCTCTGACTGGAATGTGGAGAAGGCAACTGGTCTCCATGAGTCAGATTAGAAAACTAAAGAAGAGTTTCAAAGAGCATTATGACTAAAAAAGGGTAGGGGTGCCTGAGTGGCTCAGTCGGTTGGGCGACCGACTTCGGCTCGGGTCATGATCTCGCAGTTTGTGAGCCTGAGCCCCGCATCGGGCTCTGTGCTGATAGCTCAGAGCCCGGAGCCTGCTTTGGATTCTGTGTCTCCCTCTCTCTCTGCCCCTCCCCTGCTCACGCTCTGTCCCTCTCTCTCGATAACAAATAAATGTTAAAAGAATTAAAAAATAAATAAATAAATAAATAAATAAAGGTAGAAAATGATTGTGTCTTTTTCTTAAAAAATTTGCAAGTATTTCAGATTACCAGGTCAAGTGAAGACCTTTCAAGAAGCATTAGAAAAAAATAAATTAAAATGTTGTGATTGGTGAAAAACATTCTCCCTTTTTTGCAAGCACCAAGTATGAAACCAGGATGAAGTTCTCCCTCTCATATAGCAATTGTGAATTGAAGGGACTGGCTTTGGATCAAGAGCCAAAGTATTTTCATGACTTAATATGAATGTGAGATCTGAAATATTTCAAATGTGAAGATGTCTTTGATAAGAACTTTTGGGAGTTGGTGTCTTTCATGTCATGCCCAGAACTGGAATTGGGAAAGCCATAGGGGAGCATAGAAAGTCTAGGGAAGTAGTGGGGCTGCAGAAAAAGCATATGACCTAGAGTCAAATGAAAATCTGGGTTCAAATCGAACTCTGCCCCTTGCTAACTAACCTCTCTCATGAACTGTGATCTCACAAGCCATGAGATCATGACCTGAGACAAAATCAAAAGCCAGATGCTTAATTGACTGAGCCACCCATGCGCCCCAAGGAGATCATTTTTAAGGAAGAGGCTAAGGCAAAGACAAAGAAGAGCCAGTGTGACCTGAACACTAGATGGGTGTCTGAGGACTGTGTGGAGAGTTGGAAGGAGAGCATAAAAAGCATAAAAGAAGGAAGGAGAAAGAATGAAGCTGGCACTCCTGGAGGAGTTGATTCCATATGAAGTTAAGACCAAAGACAGTCCAGACATGTACACAACCCCCTTGCTTCTCTGGGGATCAAAGGGAGAACTGTGGCAATTTCTGGCCCCAGAATAATAAAAAGAAGGACTACTGTTAAAATGACTGCACCCTATGGATCAGTGTTTAGATGAGAAGTTCATAGCCCTGAGGTCCATAAACTCCTAGAGGAGCTGTAAGTGTACTTCAGGACGCCCTGTGAGCCCCCTGAAATTGTGTGGAAAATTTGGCATATATTTGTGTTTTCTGAGAACAGACTCCATTGCTTTCTTTGGATGGAACAGGAGTGGCGGTGGACGTCAAGTCCCCAAAGTTCATTCTGTGGCTCTCCCCATTGTGGAGCAGCAGTCGAGTGTTTGGGAATTAGTATCTTCTCTGGGGAGGTGTGCTTGATCTAAGGATAATCCACGCCCCTTTGCAATAACTGAAATTAGAAAGGACAGAAAGATAAACCTCGCTCAGCTTCTTCTCTGACTCTTGAGAGAAAACCTGCTCTTGCTCTAAATGCACATGTCTGAAGAAGCACATGGCCCAGCCTGGAACCCAGCCTACAACCATGGCAGGATGACTCTGACACTGTGGATGGAAGAACAGAGAGATGAAGAAAACTAGAGTCCTCATGACATTCTTTGAGCCACTGGTTCAACAATGTCCTGAAGCCTGACCTACATCTGAACTTTCTCCTGTAACTAACAAACGTTATTATTTAAACCAGCTTGAACAAGGTTTTCTGTTACTTTTAACCAATTGTATCTGAATGGATACAGTGACCACCAAAGTGTGAGAGCCAGTGGTTTATACTACACTAACAGGAGAAGAATCATAGGGAATGCTTAAATGAACTGCTTAATGTTCAAAGCCATTTCAGTATAACTGGACACCATAATGTCTTTGTGCACTTTACCTCATCTACAGTGGTTAAATAATATGTGCTTTTCACTCCAATACAATTGTAGATGTGCCCTTGAACTCTTTAAGGTGGTATGAGGATGTAGGAACACTATCATACAAAAAGAGGTGGTATTAGGAAACTTAGGGAGTGTGTGTGTGTGGGGGTGTCTTTAATTATGCAGTGAAAAATTTTATGGAATCAGAATAGTTCAGAAAAACTCAGGTACACAAGAAGTGTAATTCGGAGAGTGTATAATACAACTGCCTCAAGGCATCACTGGGGAGGGAGGTGTCTGCCTTTAGGTCTTGATCAATCCCTTCCTAGCCTTTCGCTCCAGAGGAAACTCATTTGCTTTGGTACTTGGCGTGAGTGATTAAGTGCACTTACCTATTGGCAAATGAAGGCTCTGTAGGCACCACCCCAGTTTGTGCTCTGCCCCTGCCTTTACAATCTGCAGACACAGCTAAATTTTAATCCAGACTTTTGTGGTAGACTAGCCACCCTGAATCTTTCTGATATGCACCTTCTTCTCTAGACTGCAGAACTCTGGTTAGGCACATTATCTTGCTTTCTCTATAGAGCATTTTTTTTTAAATTTTTTTTTACGTTTATTTATTTTTGAGACAGAGAGAGACAGAGCATGAACGGGGGAGGGGCAGAGAGAGAGGGAGACACAGAATCAGAAGCAGGCTCCAGGCTCTGAGCCATCAGCCCAGAGCCCGACGCAGGGCTCGAACTCACGGACCGCGAGATCGTGACCTGAGCTGAAGTCGGACGCTCAACCGACTGAGCCACCCAGGCGCCCCTCTATAGAGCATTTTAATCTAAAACCCTACATTCTGCTCAGAGCCCACAGGAACTTTCAAATGCTCTCTCTATCACTTTAGGTCATGGACAACTTGGAAGGATGAGGATGGAAACTTAGGCCCTCTCTTGGCTAGATCGGTTGTGCTGCTCTCTCTCTCTCTCTCTCTCTCTGGCCTTTCCCATGACTATGTGAGGCTGTTACTTCCATCATTCCAGGCAGAAAGCCAGGCAAATGTCCACTCTACTCTTGGAACTCAAACTTAAAATGAAATCTGAGAGGGAATTCTGTGGGTGTGTCCTACCTGCTATCCCTCTTGGTATTTTTTTTTTTTTTTTTGTCAATCACTTGGGTTAATGAATAGAAATCAGTCTACAGATAACACCGTGCTGGGAAAAATGGATGAGCATAAAATAAAAGCTGCAAATACTTCTCTAATGTTTACTGTATCCTTTCTTCTATGTGCTTTACATATTTTAACTCATTTAATTCTTATTTCATAGATGAGGAACTTGGGACATGGGGTCATCAAGTCACTTGCCCATGGCCACACAGCAAGGAAAGAATAAAGGTTTGAACCCAAATAGACTAGCTCTAAAGTACATGCTATTAACCATTATAAATATATATATATATTTATATATATATATAAAGTTTATATATATTATATATATAAAAGTTTATATATATT